>NC_090874.1:5405519-5428019 GCF_036669935.1 Montipora foliosa
AGGCTTTGGGAAACTCTCTGTAGGAGAACATGCGCCGTACGGTTCTTATAGCCAAAACTTGGCTATTTGAACCTTACGGCACCTGCTCACTCCTCGTGCTAACATGAATGCACCAATTAGAGAAGCTTTTGATTGTTCTTCACTAGAACCAATGACAAGACACTTTGTTTCAGGGTTCCTCAGAGCTCTTCTCTCCCTCAGTCAAGAGAAGAGCTCTGGGGTCGAGAATGGCCCATGCTGCGTTGGTTATTTTTATGTTGTTTTCATGACAGCTCGATCCTCTTTCACAGTAAAGCCTTGGCTTTCACATTATGTCAAGCGACGCAAGCATAAACGCAAGTACAAGAGATTCGTGTCAAGTGAAAACAATAACGATAACGCAAGCACAAGCACACAAAGCAGAGACAAAGGTTCGCTAGTTCCTTGTTCCCTCTTACAACGCGGCGCTGCGCTGAGTGGAATCTGGAACGGGTGTTTTTCGTTGTACGAACATCACAGCTTCCGTTATGCTTGCGTTTCTTCCCGTTGTCACACAACTTAAGCGAACGCAAGAAAACGCAAGCATTAGCACAAGGAAAAAGAAATATTTTGATCCTTTGCGCGTGTGCTTATGCTTTCGTCAGGCCCGTTTTCACGGTGAAATAAGCGCCCTTGTGCTTGTGTTAAAGCTTGCGCTGATGCTTGCATCGCTAGTGAAAACCAGGCTTAACAGACGAATAAGGTGTCGTCCTTGACATAACCACGCACTTAATGACACAGAACCAACATTAAATTTCAAATACTGTAATTTTCATCGGGATACGGGCAAATATAGGAGATTCGTTTACTTCTCCTTCTCCTTGAATTCTCTTGCTTTTGCTCTCTATTCGTTGAGGCAAGGTTCATAAACTGATTAGTACTTTTAGGTCCTCGGTATTTGGAGGTCAACGAACGACAAAGTTAAAGATATGAATAAAAAAATGCATTTGTGGCTGCGTTTCTTATTTTAGTGCCTTTCGTTGGCCTCTCCTCCAAAAAAATGAAAGCCTTAATTTGACGATGCCTTTGATATCAGAAGGATCAAAATAATTTAATAGATTGTTTGTTCGTTTCAGGTTCTAAGGGTATTTAGTGCGCCTCGTCAGTTCATGGAAACATTTCGAGCACTCTGTGACGTACAAGATACAAACGACAAGGTTTCTAAAATCAATGCCTCTTTTAATTGCTTTATGTAGCTTATGTTTCGTCTTGTAAGGCAATTTTCGCGCTTATTCGCTCGTTTCATTTGCGTTTTCCTTAAAGCTCTCGTTATTCAATAGGAACGATATGTATTTAAATTTTTTGGGTATCTTTGTTATTAATACGTGCAGACAGGTCTTTAAAAACGAAAGATTCCTTTTTGCCCTTATTTTGTCTTGTTTTTGTTTGAAGCCAATGATGATGCCACCGCGCACCGGTGGCTCAGTTGGTTGAGCATCTGGCCGCCATGCCGAAGGTCGTGAGTTCGACTCCGGCCGGACCAACACTCAGGGTCTTAAAATAACTGAGGAGAAAGTGCTACCTTTGGCTTTCAAGTCTTCTCAGATATGGACTGTAAACCGGAGGTCCCGTCTCATAGGCCTTGTTGGAAATTAAATAGTATGGGACGTTAAAGAACCCACTCACCATTCGATATGAGTAGGGGACGCAGTCCCCGGTGTTTTGGTCTGACCTTATCTGGACGGAGGCATCTTTCACTTCCTTAAAATTAATTGTAACGGCGTAACAAGCAGTCAGGCTAAAGTCCCCCACAAAGTATTGTAAATTAGTCCTGAAAAGCACCGTGGGGAGAGACTAATAGCCTCACTTCGCTTCACTTCACTTCACCTGATAATGCTTGACCTGCTAAACGCCCTTACTCGCAGTCGGCCACTGAATAAACAAGGAACATTCAAAATAATTTGTGACGTCATTAATGACTTCACTATACATGACAGCGATATTTATATTTTTCACCAGCTGCATGAGAGCTTACCTGTCGGAGCTAGCGTACCTGCTTTGGGTTTGTCTAACAAAGCTGTTTTTGAAGGTAAGAGAATCACTGTAACGCAATCAATGAATAAACGTTACAGAGCAGCTCTCTTGTCAGTATTCTCTAGTATGTCACAAATGCAAACCCAGTTTGTTGTCACGTGACATTATATTTTACGAATCAAATAACAGCGTGTTCGTGACCACCAACAAACGTCAGTCTGTCAAATGAGCCAGTCGGCGCTATCAAGCAAAACAAATACTATTCTCGTCACCAGATCCCTCCTTTTATTTTGGTCACGTGGTCAAGCAAATACATGCAGCTGGCGCTAAGCCGAGGAAATCTCGTGCTATCAAGTCACAGTTAATTCTTCCTTTCCTTCCGAATAGCTGAGATTTCCCGAGAGATACTTAAGCCAATAGTCAGTTGTGGTAATTACTTTTAATGGCATTTAATTTAAACCCTCTACTTTGTTCTCGCAGGTGATATAGAGAGCTTGAGACGAGATCTTGAGGACCCAGCGAGACCTATGAAAGCCTCAGCGTTTGCCAGCGAGGAGCCTGCCCCCTTCACACCAGTCTCCTTAAATGGTTTGTATTGCGATAAGAGGCCAACCCGAACTTGTTTGAAAGGAAGAGAACTATCCTTGGCTTCCATCTGACGTCATGGTGACCATGTTGGTTTACTGGACAAAAGCGAAAAAATTCTGCCTTGCTTTTGTTTTGTACACCAACATCGCCGTCTAATCACGTGAGTGCAAGCCAAGAATATATTATCCAGTGGATACACGCTGGATAGGGATTTTTCCAGCGGATAACGCTGAGCACTTTTTGAACAACCTGGTTCAGGCTTTCGTGTTTCGAACCGCTCCTTCCTACTTTTCTGATCATTTTTCACATCGGGGGTCAAGTTCCCTATGGTTCCAAAATCTTGCAGTAAATTCGCCAATTTTTTTTCAAACGTGTCATTTAGAGGAACAGTACTTCTCTTTTTAAAAAAAAGTGAAAGGCAAGAAAAAAAGAGAAAAGCCGGTAAAGAAAAAAAATAGATATTAGGTTACAAATAAATTTTTTGGATGACTTGTTTAAAAAAAAAACC
Organism: Montipora foliosa; assembly: GCF_036669935.1. Taxonomy (NCBI): domain Eukaryota; kingdom Metazoa; phylum Cnidaria; class Anthozoa; order Scleractinia; family Acroporidae; genus Montipora; species Montipora foliosa. The sequence goes on from NC_090874.1 coordinate 5,408,608, forward strand.
CGCTTAATTTGTAAAATTTGTGGTAACGTGTATTTCTGGACCCAAGAATCGTTGTGAAAATAGCGTTTTTGGAACGGTTTGACAAAAAACGTGAAAGTTTGTGAAATTTGTCGTCGCATGCTTTTCTGGACATAAACGACTTTTAAAAAACGACCTTTCGCTTTATGCCTTGCTTATCTGCAGAGCCTCCTACCGAAGATATCCTGCTCCAGAACACTTTATGGCCGGAAGTTCAGAAATTGTGAGTAAATTCTTGCTTCCTTGTTTCGTGAATGAAAACGAATTCGATTTAGTATTTTACTGGGTTGCATAGATCATGAAGTTTGCACCCCTGACAACAGACAACTGAAGTAAATTGAAGTTTTGAACTTTTTTCGACGATGACTTGGGGACAGTTGGAAAAAATCATAGTGCTGTTGTAGAAAGTCGAAGCGATAGCCTCGGATGGTTTACTACTTCGCCATAGAAGACGCGCGAAAGCTTAAGGCCAGTATAAACAGTTTCAACATTTGCCTAACATTCGTTCACCTTTTTGTTGAACGGATGTTGGGCAAATGTTGGACGCAAAAACAAAGTTGTGCAGAGGACGTTCAAACTGTTCCAACATTGCGCCAACAAAAGAAACAACTCTTTCGCGAAATTTAATTGCGAGGAACTAAGAACTAGAAACCAGTCTCTCTCGTCCAGATAAACTACGCCATATTGACTTTTGCGGCCTGATGTGAGCATGCGTGTGTTCAACAAGTGTTGAACAGAGTGTTCAAACGGCTTGAACACCACTCAACATTTTCGAGAACAAAGGAAAAGTTGAATTGATGTTGAATGAAAGTTTACACCGATTTAAACTTGATTCAACACGCTTTCAACAAGCTTTCAACATTTTCTACGCTTTCAACAATGTTAACGTTGGACGATCTGTTGAAACGCACCGAACATTTGATTCAACAAAGTGTTGAATGCATGTTGAAGCAAATGTTGAAACCTTTTAAACGGGCCTTAAGCCTCTCAAACAAGATTCAGGTGACAATTGCCCTGCCATATTCAGCGTGAGATTGCAGCTTTCTCGCATAACTGAAATTATGAACTCGAGCTAAATAAGGATTCTTTGCAATCTTCGAACTCATCATTTCTCACCTATTGTACTCACGTTTATAGATATGGACATGGTTATGAAGTATTTTGCGTGGCGTCGAGTCCTGATGGGACGCTATTGGCTTCCGCGTGTAAGGTATTAAATTTGTATGAACTTAATTAGTTTAACAGTACAGGAAAAGACAGGCCTCAGACGCGTTCCAACCCCCTGATTACTTTTTTAAAAAGTGCGCAATTTATCAAACTACTTGCGGTCGCTTTTCGAGCGGTGTTTTAGTTGAGTGCAGGGAAGCCATAACTGAAGTTATTTCTTTGGCCAATCAACTATTTAGTTCATAGCCAATCAAATTGATTACGCTGTCGTCAAGCATCGGAAACGTGTGCGAAACAAGTTCTGATTGGATTAAGGACCGTGCCTACTAATTCAAAGGTATTTTTGCGCGGTATACTGAATATGCGCGAAAAGCAGATCTTAACGAGTGTTTTTGAAATCCAAAAAGAAAATTGAGGGTAATCACGCATTTCTCGAAGATAATTAATCAACAATATTTTTGAAAAGCTTTAAAATACAAAGCAATGTATGGCGTCCTATTCCAAACTGAAGCTTAATTTAAGAAGGATCGATTTAGAAAACGTATTAAGAATAAAAAGTAACAACACTATCCGACGTTTCGGAGTCAGACATGACCCCATTATCAAGGTTAAACTGAAATGGACAATTCGCAATTTAAATATAACGGGCGTTAGGTCAAAACAAAGACTTTTGCATAAATGGAAATTAAACGATAGTTGACACTAAGATATTTACAATTTTTTCAATTTATGCAAAAGTCTTTGTTTTGACCTAACGCCCGTTATATTTAAATTGCGAATTGTCCATTTCAGTTTAACCTTGATAATGGGGTCATGTCTCACTCCGAAACGTCGGATAGTGTTGTTACTTTTTGAAGCTTAATTATCTCTGAAAAATGCACGGTTACCCCCAATTTTCTTTTTGGATACCAAGATCACTTGCTAAGTTCTGCTTTCTCCGCATAGTTTTGAGCCGCGCAAAAACATCCCTGTATTAATAAGCACCACCCATAATCCGAGTATCTCGAGATGCGCAGAACGTATGCGCAATAACAATAGTAGGCACCGTCCTTACAATATGGCGGGAGCTAACACCCGTATATATACCCGGTAACAGTTTGAGCAACGTCTACGGCTATGGCATCGAGAACGCCACAAAGCAAGAATGAAGTAAAATAATCCTGCTGCACGTGCCGCATGCATTTCAGAGTGTTCCTTTGTCGTACTCTACTTAACAACAGGGATTTTAAAGTGAAATGACGACGGCTAAGGCAACGAGGACGTCACAAAACACTAATATCATTGGTAAAAAGCGGTCAAATTATGGTGATGCACGTGTTGCACAAATTTTAGCACATAGTTTTGAGGCTCTCTGCATCACAACGACGTAAAATCACCAAATATGAGGTTTTGACGACAACGCGAGCATACAAATGTGACCTTTTTTTCTCTATTTTACTCTGAAACCGCTCATATATACGAATGTATTTTTGAGGACATTTCACTAAAATTGTGTGACGTGAACGCGATGGAATAATTTTAAAAGACAGTTATATTTTGAGGTGACGTTTCGACCGACGTTGCCGTGGTAGATCTTAAAGGGGCAGTGTCAAGCTATTTTAGTCAAACTTCAAAACACTAAAAGAGGTCCTTGCATCAATGAAAACCACAAAATAATGCTGTAGGTTTGTTGCCAATGGCCATTGAAGTGCACTGAAACTATTATTTGTCGTTTGCAGCCAAGGATGGAGAGGATGGAAATGGAGTAAACATTTGAAAAAAACTGGCCAGTTTTTTCCAAGTTTGGAGACTGTGTCTTCAGAAAGACACCAAACATTTAATAGGAATGGCTCTTTGTGCCATGAATATATTTCATATCGTGTCAGTGCGCATGCGTTGTCGGGAATGTTGTACGTGTGGGCCAAAGTACTAATTTTGATCCTTACCCCCGTTTGACCTAAAAACAGCAAATTATGCGTGACAGTGCCCCTTTAAACTCCCCAAGAACGTAAAATCGCCAAATTTGACGTTTTGACGACAACGTGGTCACAGAACTGTAACTCGTTCATTTTTATATTCTCCTTAAAACCGTTTTAACCAATCCATTTACAGGAGAGTTCTCTCGCATTCAGGTTCAGCTCGAACAAGATGGAGTGATCATAAATTGCTTACGGTAGTGCTAAGTGATATTTAAAACGTTGACGTTGGCGTTGTCTTTGCTTAAACTCTGTTATTTTCGATACATTGTAATGTACAGGAGCTCTTGTTGCCGATTATTCGTACAAAACACTTCACCTTTCGCGTAACAACTCCACCCACACTACTCCCCTTAGTTTTCCTGACTGACACTTGTTTGGATCTCATTGAAGAAGACTTGTTTAATTTTTGTCCTTCAGGCCTCGAAAGCTGAACACGCGGCGATCATTTTATGGAATACTGAGACCTGGCGGCAGGTTTGCTCACTTGCCTCTCATACGCTCACAGTTACTCAAATGTCCTTCGATCACAGCGGTCAGCGACTTCTGTCGGTGTCACGTGACCGCTGTTGGTCGGTCTTTAAAAGAAAGTATGAATGCGAGGAAGGTGAGAGCAAAGTGACACTTGGGTCCTTTTTTAATCAATTTTTAATTTATTCTAGTCGGAGACAAATCTGAGAGGTTTTTTTTAAAAGACTGACAAGCCTAGGACTGGAGTAGGGTTCCAGTCCGCTTAGCTTGTACTATTTATAGCAAAAGCTGTCCTCCTTGATTGTTATTTAATCGGGATTTCCTACTCCATTTCTTATTTTTACGACCTCTAAGAATTTCTTTCTATCTCCTGGCCGGGACTGCATTCAAGTTTCTTTGGAAACAATTTTTCGAAAGTAAACGTTTTGTTTACTTTCTTATAGGGTCATTGTTTCGACTCGTGGCTCGAAGCAACAAAACCAATCAGCATGCAAGGATTATTTGGTCTTGTGCCTGGACTGGAGATGATAAATTTTTTGCTACAGCTTCGAGGGACAAAAAGGTATACGGCAAATGGCCACTGAAGTTCGCCTGCATCATTGCATGAAAATCATCATTCGCGATCTGAATTGATTTGTTTTGACATGAAAGTTGCAAAGGTCATCGCTGCAACTTTTAAGTTGTAATGTTGGAAAACAAGTTCCAAGGTATCCTGAAAAAACCCAGGGTTGGACGAGATTCGAACCAATGCAGTTTCCCTGCTCTACGAACTGAGCTATCAACTCAGCTGGGAGCCGATCACTTGCGAGTTCAAGTTATAAGCCATGAGAGGTGAATGAAATGTTTTTTTTTTACCACAATTGCTTGTAATCTCGCAATCTGATTGGCTAATTTGCCGTTGTCGATAAGACTCTAGACAACGCTGTACGCGTCATACTCGCATCAATTTGTCCCGCAATGTAATAACCAATCAGGGAAGCCCATTTTGGGAAATAAACCAATCATATTGCGAGAAAGTTATAAACAACGCTTGCTCTTTCTTTGTGTCATGATTTTGGTCACGCTCTGAAATAAACACTTGCCTTTAGCGTTGAATATTGTGGACTCACGAGGCGGACATTTTGACCACTGTGTTGACGAATATCGTTGTCGATAAGAGTACAGACAACGCTGAACCACTTTCGATTCGTTGATCAGATTATATGAAATCAGAAACCCATAAGGGTTCAAACGTGTAACGCGCGTTCACAGCTTCCGAATATTCAGTGCTAAGTACCATATTTGGAAACCCCTCGCTCCAGTTAATTTCGCGCGAGAACATTGGTGGTATTGCGTCACGCTGTTCGTGCGAACTGATTGGTTGAATGTTTCTCTCTTGTTGTTCCAAATATGGTACTTAACGAATTGAATATTCAGAAGCTTGTTACCCAGCACACAAGGGGCCGTTACACGTTTCAACCCTTATGGGTTTATGATGAAATGTCATACATCTAATTTGTTTTGTTTCGCTTGTAGGTGATAATATGGGGTGACAGAGACCCCCCTACAGACACCTGGGAAGCTGTTGGTAGTCCTTTAGATGTCGGAGAACCTACCACAGCGGTAGATGTAGCTCCAGGGACAATCAATGCTTCAACGTAAGTTTAAGTTTCGTGGCTAATATTTTCTTAATACCAGCGTTTATTGCAGGCTGTTGACAAACGCGAAAGAAGAGATGGAGCGTTGATATATTTGGTTCTTGTTGTATTGCCTAATTTCAAAATCGTGAAACAGATTGCTGAAAATGCAAAAAGTTGTCCATTCACAGGTTAGCATTTTTCCAATTTTGTATCGTCATCTCGAAGTACTTCCAGTGACTGTATGTGTCCCTTTAAACTTCTCATCGAACGCGTATATCGTACAGGATGGTTTATATCTCACTGTTGGTGTACCTATCTCCTTTTAGATACCTCGTAGCTGTTGGAACCGAGTCTGGCCGCATTGTACTTTATTCCTGGGGTCTGCGGCCAAGTCCAGAGTGGAATATACTTCTTTCTCTGGACCAGTCGTATCCTGATATATATTTTAAACTGATCAACTTTACTGGTTTATGTTTTTGCCGGAGTGGTCTGTAACGGGCCGATAAACCAATTTTATTCTTTTCAATGTAGGAGTCAAGGGAAATTTAACAATCACAGCAAACGCTGACAATCAAAGGATTTATAACTATGACCCAAGGCAAATACATGCACCTGGATAATTGGCTTTGAGATAAATTACGCAAGAGCTAAGGGCTTGTTTCGAGTAGACTGTAGGCGCAACCAACATGCGCTAACTCCTTAGGGTCTTTTGTTAGAGCAATTGGCAAAAAAATTCATGGGGTTTGCGTATTATGTTTGCTTCGTAAACTAGATTCAAGCACTTGCAAAATTACTTTTACTGCGGATTTCAGTTTAGTGCTAAGGCTAAGTAGCAATTAAGTACTTAAACCAAACACAGAAGACGCAGTTACTCCATTGGGACAATCGGGATACGAAGCAAATCCATAGTAACCAGTGCTGCGCGAAAATTCGCGCGGGAAAGTCGTCACATTGGTTTGGGCGGTGATTGGCTGGAAAAAAAGTATCGCTAATTGTCGTGAATTGTTAAGCCAATCACCCAAACCAATCGCTAGATTTTTTTCTGGACACTCAATAGACCGCAATAAAGCAATTGGCGACAACTCTATTCTCGATCACAAGTAAATATGCTACCGTTGATTTTCATGATATTTCTCAGTTTCATCATAAAGGTGATGTCTCTCACGAAAAGCCTTCATTAGCGCGGTCAATTCAAGATTTAAAGTTGTAGTTATGTTTTTTTCCCTTACATTTCTTGAATATTTCGTGCAGAATTTCTCACGTGCTTACCGTTCGTCGTTTGAGATGGCGACCGATGAAAGACCGAAGCAAAAGCTCTTGTTTGCAGCTGGGGAGCTGCAGCCTGGACCACAGCGTTAGGATATACGATGTCTTTATAACCACGTGACGTCATTCCATGTTGCTGACTGAGTGTGTTATTGTCACGCATCACCTGGGTGTCGCGTTCGATGAAGGGCGTGGAATATGACTTTAATTATGGAAAGAACGCTCCCACTCCTCCCTCAATGTTCTCTCATGCTGATATTCCATCAGACATTGAGTCAGAAAAACGCGGGAAAAAAGCAGGAGGGATTGGATATGGCAGTGATTCGACCTTTAATCACGTTGTCATGGTTATTTGGGGTTGTAAGTATCAGAGAAAATTTGAGCTCGCTTTCTGGTCTTTTGAGAACGAACTTGAGCTCGGTTCTTCGTCTTTTAAACAGAAAAGTTTGCCATTAAGATTGGACAGTCTAGAAAGGGATAATCGTAGTCATAAAGTAATATAAGCGGCTGAGGTTTGTCTGGTGGCAACGTTCCAACAAACCCAAAGTCCGTGAGCTTCTTGTTGGGATCCATCTCCTCCGTCGTTTCTCCATCTTCCTGATGATAAATTCGTATGTTCAACGCACACGGTCCAAGCTCCTTCTTCACAATCAGCGATATTCCATATATGGAGATGTTGGAAGGCACTTGCGAGCTTATGTGGCCAGTGAGCGAGGTCAAGTTCTGAAAAGATAAACTGCGCAAGTCCAACATGAGATACCTGAGTAAAAGGCAAAAAGTGAAGCAATCAACAGTTTACAGGTTAGCGAGATACGCTGAACAAGCAACTAGCCGGGCAAACTTTTATTTCTTTTCTGGTTTTTTTTTTTTTTTTTTTTTGACTAGCCAGGAAAACAGATCGTTTTAATCACAGGTTATTCATTTCATGTGCGTTTTGGCTTTGATGTAACGAAACGTTCCCCCCCCCCCCCACAAACAAGGTATAATAAATTAATTAACTATAGAAAATAACGTTGAACAGTCAAATTTGCTTGACTCGCTTATTTTTGTTTTCAAATTCTCTGGACGGCTCCATCTTGAATTATAGACCATGATTATTCATATTCTCAGCATTGGACTGGAACTAGCTTGCAATGTAGGCTAATGCGAGGGAATCTTTTCAAATGCAAATACTTAACAATTATTCTTAGTTTGAAATCGAGGTGAAAAGGGGCGATGAATATTCTGCCACTTTTCACCGAGATTGAAAAGAATAATTGTTTTAGTATATACTCACGAAGTGATCTCAACAACAATTGCAGAAAAAAACCATCCAAAGTCGATTTAATTGGCATCTCAATTCATGCGTGGAAAACGTGCAAGCGGCACAAAGTATGCGCGAAAGTGTTTACAGAAGCTTCAAACATGGCAAATCTAAATAACCTTCGTTAAAATCCTCGTCACAAACAGCAAAGTGGTCATTTAGCACCGTTTAAATCCGCAATCTAAATCGAAAGTCTGCTTGTTAAAACATTTTCACCGTTCGATCAAAGTTTTTGAGGTTCATTTGAAATGGAAATTGAAAGTGCAGTTGGTAAAGGATCCACATGAAATGGTGGCTCTAATTGAGGTGAGCGTTAGTTTGTTGTAAAGTGACCCGTCTTGTTTCCTTGCAACCATGTGGAACTTTCTTAAACATTTTTTTAATTCCTCGATTTCTCTAACAAATTCGTTTTGGTGGGTGACCAGCCCTACAAGAGAGAATTACTCCGAATGAAACAAATTGTTGGCGTGATTGATTGTTTAATTTTCAGCAATAATTATCTGGAAAAACGAAGTCAAACACTGGTTGGCAAAAGTATGAACTCTTCTCTTACCTTTGAAAACTTTCAGGCCAAATTTTGTGGCCTTCTTTGTCTTCTGTAGCACAGCATCATCTTGTATTCTCAATATTTCCGATTCATAAATGCTGGCGAGTTTACGCCGGCCATTTTGTTTTTCTTGGATCAAGCATTATTCACTCCTTAGGGAGTGAATAATGCTCAATTACTCCGAGTTAGCGAACCAATCAAATTGATTGAAACACCAAGATCACTGAGTGAGTATATACTAATTTTTAATATATTCCCCCCATTAGCCTCCTTTGCAATCTACTTGCAGTCCATTGCTGAGAATACGAATATGGTCTATTGTCACGTGTTACAGTTGCCTTTTCGTGACTGCCTTAAGCTCTATGTCCTGGTCGTCATTAGTCACGCCAACAGGTGAACAAGTGACATGCGCAGTTGCGTCTTGATCATCAGTGCCTTGAATTGGGTTAAAAGACAGCAATTAACGGCAAATTAATGCGCCTTAATGTATGTTGCTTTTGCGAAAGCCTAATCTTCATTAGCAAGGCAATCATAACCACAAGCAACATACACAGACACAAATAGAGAGCCTAAGCACACGACGGTTTTTGAGCCAAGAACGGCGACCGGAAGTTCACTGCTTTCCTTTTTAACTTGTCTTGTTTCACTCTACCACATTCATACTGCTAAGTATCTTTTCACTATTAGACACGATTGGTTTAAAGATATGGGAGAGACCACCGTCCTGGCGTGCGGGATGTTAACTTCCGGCTCCCGCCCGCGTCTCATAAACGTAGCGTGCTGAATCTCCCTAGTAATTAATTTGTCGTTGTCGTTACTGCACAGGTTTTGGATCAGCAGCGTTTTGAAACTGGAACAAATTTAAATAGAGGTATTTACTGCATAGATCAGCCGTCACTGATGGCTGATGACATACCCAGAGACGTTTTCAACGATAGGCTCCCACAATCCCACTTTGCAGTGGGGACAGGGTTGCAGTTTCGCCGTAGGTTCGTCGTCTTCTTCAAGGCTATCCGCCTTCTTCACATTTGTGGCTCTTCTTTGACCCGGTCGCAGCTTCTTAAACTCGTTATAACTGAGTTGTTTGTCTCCATCTGCATCCAGTGACATGGCCATTACGTAGATTTCTACTTGCGTTGCAGGAGCGCCTTTTAAGAATTAACCCAAAAAAGTAATTTAGAGTACACTCTTGAGCCACCCCATTCGAGCTCTTTGTCATGCGCAGTGCCACGTTTGTATAGATTTACTTTTGTTTGTATGTTTTTCACTTAAAACGACTTAAACGTTTTTTAGACTAAAAAAATTAACCAAAAGCAATAATGTTCATCCTTCTCTAAAAAGTTGGACCTCCCTGTTAAAAGAAAAAAAGAGTGCATTTAGCCGGAATATTCATTTTTGACAAATTCAGACATCCGTGGTAAAATTTTGAAACAAAAAATGGAAATGAAATGTTTTTTTTTTCGTTTGATTGCGGTTTAAAACCAGTTTCCGGTCGAAGCTGTAAATACACTCGAACCTAACTCACCTAAATCTTTCATACCAGCCGCAAATTCTTCGTATGAAATTGTACCACTGTTGTCCGAATCAAATCTCCGAAAGAGATCCATTATTCGACTGTAGTTCTTGTTCATCCATTCTAACATGCGATCTTGAAAGTCGCTTAATATCTTTTTGGAGGAGATCAGCGAAGAAGCTTCAGATTGGGAATCCGATTTCTGTTTGAGTAAAATGAAAATGATTAAATTTAAAATAATATATACAAAAGCTCTTGAAGTGTGGTATTACTTGCTTGTAATATGCGAAGTCAGTATTGTTTAGAAAGATTTGTGGAAGGTAAAAGCTCTGGATCCTGTTTCTATGTCAACTTCGCAGCAACGGGACCGGTTGATCTAATCCGCAAGCGCTAGCCTGAAAATACGATCTCATTCATTAGATATCGGGAAGAAAATTCAGCGACCCCTGATCCGAAAAGATTGCCTTATTTAGCCAAGTTGCCTGACTGACAAATTTGTTTCGAACTCCGGATAATTTACGTGCTCTCTAATACTATCCGATAAAATTTATTATTTGAAGGGGTGAAAAGTAGTTTTTAATGGTGATCACGAATTGATAGATAAACTAGCTAGGGAAAGTGTGTATTACCTTGTCTGACATCGTGTGAATAAAAAATACGTTTCAAAATCTCTAGATCAACAAGCCGTCAGGCATCAGTGAAGCAGGACACGAAGATCTGTATTAAGTTGGAAATTTAATGAGATTGATAGCGTTGATTTGCTTGATCAAAGCTCTAATTGTTGTGGTTTTCGTTTCTTAGATTTAGGCACCTTGTTTTTCTTATCAACACCACATAGTTGTTTATTGATGGGGCCGGAATAATAAGTATTTCGATCACTTACCGTAATTTCAAACGGGTCGCCTTGGTGTTTGTGGCTGTGGTTTTAGGATTAAAGCAAGCAAACACAAACTTTTTTCAGAACACCTGTCAAAAATGTGGTTTTGTCTTTTGTATTCACAAAATTCTCTTTGATCACCCCTATACGATTCTCATTCGTTGTCGTTGATCTGTCCGTATTATAAGGATACATAAATGATGTTGAAATAGGCTGTCAAAATCAATGACAAAGTAAGTTTCGTATTCCAGTCGGTTTGTTTAGACATAGTGTGTGTACTGTCAATACACGCTTAAATTCAATTTCTTATTTCGTGAAATTTGCACTCTCATTTTCATGTGGTTCTTTTTGGAAAGATAGCTTGATCGGAAGAAAAAATATGCTAATAAATACCACATCTTCCATCAAGCACTAGTTACATTTCCCATATAACAATTAGGGAGTTTTTTGCCGTTACATGCATGCGTTTTTGCGTATGTACTACCTCAAAACGCCCTAATTAAAATAGAGACGTTTGAAATACAGCGTTTTCAAAGCGATACATAAAAGCGCCATTCTTCCGATTCTTAAACTGATAAAGGTTTTAATTTGTTTTTGCTGGGGTGAATGTCTTTCCTGGCAGCAGACCTTTTGCACAAAGTTTCGCTTCATTCGCTAGTGAAAGGCATGTAGTTCAAGTCCTGACATGACGTCACAAACTGCTATACAATGCATTGAGATGCCCCTGCTCTAGCACAAGGCCAGCTTTGCATTCAGGTAGTTTGGAGAAAGGGAACTTTACTGGTCGACTGTTAACTTGTATCACCAGTTGTCAAAAATAAACCCAGTGTTGGGTGTTACTAAAAGGTGGAATCGCGGACCGCGGACCCTCTGGAACCCCCGGAACCCGCGAAACTTGAGGAACTATTTCAAAAACGCCTTTTTTCCCCCAAAACAACGCTCCACTATTGTTTCTTAAAGTTTGAAAAATGCACAGTTTTTTGTTTATCTTGTTTGTCGTTATCCTCTATAAATGACTGATCGTGGCAGTGGAAAGCCCAAGAAAGCGCTGTGGACTGAACTTGGTCACGTGGTGACCTCTCGACGTCATTGCCGAATGGCGGAAAGCTTTCGAAGAGGAATCAAGGTTTTCAGCCGTTTGCATTGCTTTAACAACCCTAAACGTGAGTTGAAATTACCGATTTCGAAAAACGAACAGATGTGTTGTGTTGAATCTGTTAGGTTTGCGTTCCAGTTGGAATTTCAACGAACATTTTCCTTACTTTCCTGTTATCTTTGTATCTGCAAAGTGGTGATACATTACAAGTGACTTGCCAAGAAACATAATTCCAGTTTGTTATTCTTTAACTTTTACTCTGCTATTTATTTGCTGTAGTTTTTCAGTTGATTTTCTGTGTTATTTCTTTTGTTAACCTTTGATTTCTCTAACCGGGTTTAATTAAAAGTGAGTAATATTATGAGTCATTATGTATACGACGAAAGCTTTGGTTACCCCCTGATTTGAAGGCAACTTTCAACTTTTAAAACCTATCGCACAACCATTACATGAAATAGGTGGTTCACGTTGCTCCTTCTGAGAAAGCTTTCCGCCATTCAAATTATGACCAGGCCAGTCCACCGCGCTTTCGCGGGTTATCCATCAATCAGCGCGTTAGAAAATAACGACAAACCACACCAACAAAAAAAACCGTGCAAAGAAACAATAGTCTAGCGTTTATTTTTTTTTTTTTTTTTTGGGGGGGGGGGGGGGAGAAGGCGTTTTTGAAGTGGTTCTGCAAGTTCCGCGGGTTCCGCGGTCCACGGTTCCTTCTTTTAGTAACACCCCCAAGTGTTTTCTTAAACACAGCATTACTTTTTCTTCCTGTTTACTGTCATTTGACTTAAAAGTTGTCACTCTTTAAATTACAGAGGGTTTGTTGGATTGAAAACTGCTGACAACATTTCATGTCACACTTCATTGAAGAGGCCATTTTCGAAGTATCAAATATTCAGCTTGATAGTGAGGCAGTGAGGACAAAAACAATGGAAACACGTTGGAGTGAATGTGAAAAATATTTGCATATCATCCACTTTCCTTTGTTTTTGTCGTCTAAACGTCTCTTTCAAGCTGAATTTTAATATATCGAAAAAGGCCTGTTCGGTTGACTGGGTACACGAACAAGGTATGATGATTTTGGCTTCTTCTTTTTTTCATTTTTTCGAATTCTGAGTCATTATCAGCTACAGAAAACCATAAATCACTATTTGGTGTAGATCGGTTTTTAGACATAGAAACAGCTCTCTTGCCAAGTTTTATTTGAACAAAAAACACTATTCTCAAGAGGTGTTTTCGGCCCCCGCAGAAGGAACCTGTCACGACTTCGTAAGACACTTGGGTAAGGGGGCCCAATTCGTGAAGAGGGTCAATATTCTCGTACAAGTTACCTCTGATCAAGCAACAATGCAATACTCTCTGACCCTTTAAGCCCTTTATTGCTTTTTCGTTGACTTTCTCCCAGTTACTTGAAAAAGATCAACCACATTTTATTTTGAAATCAAGTAATGTCTGCTAAGTATCCATAACTATTTCCCTATGAAACCTTTTTTGCTATGATATGATTATGCATTATCCCTTGTTTTTCATTTCGGACAAGTTATTTTTTCAATGAAAATCCTTGCTTTAGTGATCAGGAGCACGGTTTGTTCCTTGGACAAAAAATGGCCCTGTTTCTGGAGGTACAATCCAAGAACCAACTATACGAGCATCCTCCTGAGCGATTGTCAGTGTCATCACGGAATGGAGAGGTCCAGTCGGGGTTGGGGATGTTCATTCCCAGGGCGCTCCATCCGCTACAGCTTTCGCGACTTCCCTGACACTGCGAGCTTCCCTCTGTCTCCTTGAAGCATACTCGACACACTTCCTTGGAAATCTGGTTGATGCGTCTCGACTCGATCTTCCAAGCGTATTTGCACCCACCAGATCTGTTATCTGTGTCATCACGAAAATGCTTTGTCCAATCAGGGAAAAAGGTCCAGCCAGTACACGATTCTCGTGTTCCCTGGCATTGCGAACTTCCCTCCGTCTCCCGGAAACACAGGCGATACCCCAGATTTGGGTCGATGGCGCCATTTGCCTCGATTCTCCATTGATAGCGACAGCCACCGGCTCTGCTGTCAGTGTCGTCTCGGAACGGCGAAGACCAAGCAGGTTTGGAACTCCATCCGCTGCAAGTGTGCGATGGCCCTTGGCACTGAGAGCTTCGCTCAGTCTCTTGAAAACAAATCCTCAATTCAGAAGCCCAGCAAAGAAAAGGCCACAACATGATTGAAAGTAAAATTATGAGACGCTTGGAAAGAGCCATTGCTGAAAGTGTTTGCCACCAGCACAAAAAAGCAAAACAAGAAATATAAATTGTAATGAACTTTCACAAAAACGTTCATTTGAGTACATACCTTGTGCGTTGTGTTTTGAGTCGCTGATTAGCCAAGCTGCACTTCTGTGTGTCTGCGATCTTGATATGTATATCTATATGTATATATGTAGCGGAGATCAACGTAGAATTTTCTCTAGCATGATCATTTTACTGATCTTTTTGGCATGCTGTATGCTAATGTAAGTCATCATTTGGCCGGTATTTTGAACACGTTTCTGTTTTAAACTTCCGTGTTCCGCTCCAACAAGGTATGCCTACGGCAAAGAAGCACCCAGCTAACAAGAAAAAATATTTTGTTTAATGCAGAGATGTGCTTTTTTAATTTTATTTTTTAAAGCATGTTTAAGTTTTAGGATTTTAAAGTGCATGAATTGTCTTCTATTGTTGTTCGTCGTTTTTATTATTTAACGTTGGTGCTGATTTATTATCATGTATAACCAACAAAGGCGCTTTTATTTGTAATAATAATATCGACCAACTAGTTCAGCAGGTTATATAGATTGTATTTTTTTCCTTTTTTTTTTTTCTATTTAACGAGTAAAAAACTGTTTGTAGAAGGAAATCTGTTTTCTCCTGACACAAATTACCGAAGAGGCATACATGTTCAACTGTTCGAGACTGAATGTTGACAGATTTATTTAAATAAAGACGTTCAATGTTTCAGAAAGATACATCGAATAGAGCTTCCAGGTCTTTTTTGTTCGAGAAGAAAATACCTATTGCAGCCTGTGAACAGCCGCCCGCTCTCCTAAAAGAATAGGATGCTCGAAAAATTTTCAATCATACCGAAGAGGCATGTTCAACGGTTCGAGGCAAATGTTGACAAATGAAATTTGTATAAACAAAGATGTTCAATGTTTCTGAAAGAAACATCGAATAGAGCCTCCAGGTCTTTTTTGTTAGAGAAGAAAATATCTAGCCTGTGTACAGCCGCCCGCTCTCTTAAAAAATAGGATGTTTGAGGAGAGCGGCAGGGGGCTGTACATCGGCTCAAAGTTTCGGGCAGGTGAATGCCCTGCAAAGGTGCCGGGATTTTGTATGTTGTCTCGTTCTGCTGTAGCGGCAAGGTTTTTTGAGACCAAGTATGTGGTGAAGTTGGCTTGAATTAGGGGCCGGAGTGAGGTGGACTCGAGATGTTTCTTGGTAATCCTGTTCAACATTGTGGAAGTATGCAGTTATCAGTTCAGCCTTTGTATAAGGGAGTTTAATACTTCACGCCGTATTTAACCTGCGATCAAGCATACTTTTCTAGAGACACGGCGCTTAAAAGTACGCCTGATACGCCTGAAACAATTTGATTCGAGTCGTCTGCCACCCACCTGTCAAGAGTGATGTTATCATGTGTCGTGCTATAAATGTGAGCCAATCAGATTTTACCGGAAAGTACCTCACGCTGCGATTCAAGTAGCCTCCTTCGCAGCCTTTTTTAGGCTCGTCCCTCCGAGAGAGGGACGAGCCTAAAAACGGCTGCGAAGGAGCTACGATTCAAGTAAAGACGCGACAAAAACAAAGCACTAGCTCTGGCTTTGATGTCTACAATCAAAGCTATTTCTGCAAATCCTGCTTAACAGTTGGTGCGGTTTCTCTATTCAAACCATCAAGGAACAAAGAATTTCGAGATAAAATGGCAGAAAAAGCCCGAATTCTTCATGTCATCATCAGGCGCAATCAACAGTACAATAAACTTTATTTAAACTCAAATATTTGAGATGCCAATAAAAGGATGCTATAAAAATAGATATGAGAAAAATGAACTTTGAGAAATTCTAGTTTTTCAGCAGCAGCTACTCAGCTATCATTTTGTTAGAAGTGTGCTCAGATTCTTCAGCGATTCCGTAAAGAGTGTCGAATTTCTCTGTCAAGCTCGGATTATTCCCCGAATGTGGCAGCCCTAAAGTTCTATTCGGTTCGTTTTGGATTCGCAACTTGTTGCTTCCGAATATATTCCAAAGGACTTGCCACAACTACAAACGCTTTCGAGTTGGTGGAAGAAGAATGATGCATTTTCTTCTAGAATTTTCGGGCTTGTATTAGTAAACACTATGGCCAAATCCCGTAGGAAGTACAGTACAACTGTAATGTCTTCTTTTACTCAAACCATTCTTCGGATGCATTCTCTCCGCTCTTCCTTTAAAGGTTTTTGAAAAAAAAATCTGAAGTTGAAGCAACAGCAGCTGTAAACAGAGCATATTACTTAATCATGTTAATGTGAAAGGCCAAAACAAAGGAGAATTAAGAATTCACCCATGATTTCTGTTTTTCTGAATATCAAAAATTAACAATCAAAATTTGTCATTCCTAATTTTCAATTTTCTATTTTGATGAAAATTGAATGGACGGAAGGTACACGGACCCATCAGGCATCAGTGAAGCAGGACACGAAGATATCATGTATTAACTTGGAAATTTAAGAGATTGATAGCGTTGATTTGCTTGATCAAAGCTCTAATTGTTGTGGTTTTTGTTTCTTAGATTTAGGAATTTTATTTTTCTTATCAGCACCACAAAGTTGTTTATTGGTGGGGCCGGAATAATAAACATTTCGATCACTTACCGTAATTTCAAACGGGTAGTTTGAAAAGTAGTTTTTAATGGTGATCACGAATTGATAGATAAACTAGCTAGGGAAAGTGTGTATTACCTTGTCTGACATCGTGTGAATAAAAAAATACGTCTCCAAATTTCTAGATCAACAAGCCGTCAGGCATCAGTGAAGCAGGACACGAAGATATGTATTAAGTTGGAAATTTAATGAGATTGGTAGCGTTGATTTGCTTGATCAAAGCTCTAATTGTTGTGGTATTCGTTTCTTAGATTTAGGAACTTTGTTTTTCTTATCAGCACCGCAAAGTTGTTTATTGGTGGGGCCGGAATAATAAACATTTCGATCACTTACCGTAATTTCAAACGGGTCGCGCCTTGGTGTTTGTAGCTGTGGTTTTACGATTAAAGCAAGCAAACACAAACTTTTTTCAGAACACCTGTCAAAAATGTGGTTTTGTCTTTTGTATTCACAAAATTCTCTTTGATCACCCCTATACGTACGTTTCTTATTCGTTGTCGTTGATCTGTCCGTATTATAAGCATACATAAATGATGTTGAAATAGGCTGTTAAAATCAATGACAAAGTAAGTTTCGTATTCCAGTCGGTTTGTTTAGACATAGTGAGTGCACTGTCAATACATGCTTAAATTCAATTTCTTCATTTCGTGAAATTTGCACTCTCATTTTCTGGTGGTTCTTTTTGGAAAGAAAGCTTGATCGGAAGAACAAATATGCTAATAAATACCACATCTTCCATCAAGTACTAGTGATATTTCCCAAATGACAATTTGACAAGTTACATGCTTGCGTTTTTGCGTATGTACTACTGCGTTTTCAAAGCGATACATAAAAGCGCCATTCTTCCGATTGTTAAACTGCATAAATGTTTCTTTTTTGTCGTTGCTGGGGTGAATGTCTTCCCGGGCAGAAAGCCTTTTGCTCAAAGTTTCGCTTTATTCGCTAGTTTAAAAATGTGGTCAAACTTGCCTCCATGTGAACCCCTTTCGAATCGAGTGAAAGGCATGTAGTTCCAGTCCTGACATGAAGTCACAAACTGCTATAAAATGCATTGAGATGCCCCTGCTCTAGAAGAAGGCTAGGCCGCAACACAGGTGATCGATGACGTAGTCCACTACTCTTTTCGAACAGCGAGTGGATTACTTAAGGTCGCTTTCAATTGGCTCTGAGACGGGGGTGCGGATAATTGACAATTCTTCCATGAGTGCGCATTGGATATGAGGTGATAAATACGCGCCTCGTTGGCTATAATCACCTCATATCTAATAAGCACGAATGGAGTAATTGTTTCAGTAGATACTTCACGACGAGGTTTTTCCTTGCTAATTTTATCAAGTACAAACACAGGAGAATTACAAGCTTTTGTACTTTACAGTTTCGTATCATTTAATATGTTTATGCCGAACTCTGCTTTCTTTTTAGCTTCTTACTGAGACGGCCTTGGTCGAAAAGTTGCTGTATTTCCGAGGGAGACACCTCTTCAAACTTGTTGTTTTCAGCCATTTTTCCGGACAAAACTTAAACTTGGCGCCGAGAGTTTGTTGACACGCTGACACTTGGCGCACTGCTAACCTCGGTGAATCGAAATTTGGGGAGCCAATCAGAAAGCCAGAAATGCAATAACCGAGAGTCGAGTGTACATGATTAGTATAATTCTCAGCGGTGAATATAAGAATTCAGTGTTATATTCACCGCGCTACCCGGTGAATGTAACATTTTGGAGGCGTGGCTGCTAAGCCAATCTAGGAGTTTTCGTGCCTTTTTATCTTGTTTTAGCCCGTTGTTTTGCACTTTCTTGATATTCACCGCTGAAAATTTTACGCCTCAGGCTCAGTAAATATTGGGGAATATTTACCTCGACTACGTCTCGGTAAATATTCACCAATATTCACTTCGCCTTCGGCGAATAATTGTTAATTAGGGACGGACCATTAGAAAAGGAGGGGGTGAGGAAAAAACCAAAAAAAAAAATCGTGCAAGGGAAAATGCCAAGAAAAAAAATTCACGCAAAGAAGAAGGTAAAGAAAAAAATTCATGCAGAAGGAAGGTCCAATTGTGACTTTTATTTAATAATTATATAATATTTGCCAGTGTCTATTAAAAATAATTCTTATTCAAAATATTCTTGGGGCCTTACCCCAGGCCCTGCTATGTTATTATTAATAAATAAAGACATCTAGTGTACTGAGGTGTTTTCCTCACACTGAATGAAATGGCAAATTAAAGGTGGCATAAATTAATTCACACTACAATATGTATGCACACTACAATACAGTATGGCATCATTATGATGGGCTGTGGGAGAGGAATTCCAGAGGGCAGGGACTGCAAAAATGTACAGGGAAGCCGTCCATTCCAAGTGGCTTCCTCCTCTCTCACTGTGTGTACATTTTCGAAAAGGTTTTGCATTAAAAAAGTGGCCTGTATCCTTTGGTCTGTTGTGAGTGTAGAATAATTTATAAATCACAAAAACATAGATAATAAATCAAGATTTCACTGTTAAAAAAAAAGCAATATTTGTCTAAAAAAAATTCGTGCAGGGGGTTTCACCTGGAAAAAAAAATTCCTGCACAAGCAGTGCGCGAAAAAAAAATCGTACCAGCTGAAAAATGTTCTTTTTAAAGACATAAACGATACTGAAATAGCCATAACTTTTTCAAAAAAGATGATTTGAAAAAAAATCAATGCTTAGCTATATTC
>NC_090874.1:5435519-5448019 GCF_036669935.1 Montipora foliosa
CACGTGACATCAAGGGAACACTGCCGTCATGATCAAGAATTCGTTGTAGGCTACACTGCGATTTTCGGCGTACCCAAGGATCTAGAAGAGGCTCTGTGTAATGGAAATCTTCATCAGGAGAAGACCCTTCTGCTGATCTGTTGAATAAAAGATGACGGGATTGTCAAATTTTGCGCTTCTTATCGGGCAGAAACGGGCAGATGTTATATTCCTACCGGAAAATGAAAGATTCGTATTCCTTTTTCTTTGTTGTTATTTGTTGATTTCCTTTTTTATCTTTTTTGCACCGAACGAAACCTCGACAAAAAGTCGAATATCTGACTAAGTTCAACAAAAATATTTAGTTTCGAGTACATGTAGCAGGGTTGGCACAGTTGTTAACCCTTTGACTCACATGATATAAAAGTTAATTCTCCTAACCACCTCCATAGATTTCTTCGTTGCCTGGTCATGAGAATTTGGTACTACATCAGGATGATCCCCTCAAGCTGATAATAATCATCATTCTGAATACTTGTCTGCCTCATAGTATATTGAAATTGAGAGGTGAATTTACGTACTGATCAATGCTGGGAGTCAGTGGTTAAAGCAATCGGCTTCCACCATCTTGGCTCGGGATGGATTCCCGTACTCGACACCAAACTTTGGTTTGAGTTTATTGGTTCCGTACTCTCTGTTTTTGTTCCAGATGCTTCGGTTTTCCCTGCTCCCCGGCATAAAAAATCAACCGGCTATAAAAATCATCTTACGCAGGGGTAGCTGTTTGTGGAAAATTAAACGAAGGGTTACCCAGCTGTACAGTTATTGGGACCAGGAGACTTGCAACGTTTTCCCAACATTTCATAAGTCAGAGAATTATTCGCGCACAAATCACTCTTTGTCGGTTCTTCAAGATTGTAATGAGTTGAAAAAGACAACAATTGGCTCCCTTAACGTGCGTGAACTTACCCGCAAGAAATTTCTTGTGCACTCGTTTGGCATTCCTTGTTGCTGACTTGAATCTTTGCTGGAGAATCGGTTACTACTGCAGCATCTAGGAGAACAAACGATACAATAATTAGGTCTCCACAACGTTTTTCTGTACGTTTTCTCAAGTTCTTTCAGGAAATGTGTTGCTTTTTTTCCGCCTAACTCTTCAAAAGAAATTAACGGGACCGTTGAAATATCTAATACCTTCTTAAATCCAAAGCAAACAGTTATTTTCTCGAAATCAAAAGGAATTTTTTCGATCAATATAAACTGATCATCACTTTTGAAATAATTACTCACGTCTTTTTGTGTTACGATTGACGATCATTATACTCAATGTAATAGTTATTTTTCACAACATGCACATCATGTAAGCGCGTGAACAGAAAGAAATGAACAGTTTTTTTTTTTTTTTAATAAATGCCAATAAAATACCAGGTGCACACTGGGTGCATGAGTTCACGCGCGAAAACATATCATCGTCACACGTGAAGACCACGATTGCTATGGTTACATAATAAATTGCACCGTAGTTCTATGTTAGGACTAAAGAGAATATTAAAGTGCAATAGTTTGGTATTTCATTGGTACGGTTTATTTAGTCTTCAGAACATTACATGACCGCTTGGTGATATGAAATTCTCTTCTTGTGTTAAAAAAATATTTTCACTCGTTTGCTGCCCTCACTCGTGAAATATTTTTCAACGCTCAAAGAGAAATTTTGCATCTGTGCTCGGGCCATGTAATAAATTATAATGTCCTCTATACATTTATTGTTTACCTTTCCTTATTCGTCGTCTCAGAGATCGCACGGGTTCAGAGTCTGTTTGGACTGCACGGTCAACCTACATGAATGCAGAAGTAGCGTAAAAAATTCTGAGTGCACAGCAAGGAAGCTTTTCCCGCAGAAACCGGCCAAAAAGAGAGCTAGTAACGTCCGCAGGGCGATTGTGCCCTTGATATTTGAGTCCTAAATTTCCATTCTCCGAGTAACGTCAACGAAGAGCGTCCCCAGACTAATATCCTAAGTTACAGAAACACGCATAAACGTATAATATCGAAAAGCTTACAGAGCCACTAAACACAAGACAAGCTATCGAAATATGATTTCAAAAATAAAGAGAAGAGTCTGTTAACTGACACGCGAATGCCTTACATCTCATTATGGTCTAACGAACTGATTCAAATAGCGGAGCGGTGATTTACAAGCAAACAGTGCGAGATTAGTGATATGTTTATCTAACCGATTCCTGCTAAAATACTGAAGCCAATCAGATTCGGTACTGATCAACAGAATCGCGGACTCTGCAAACAAAAATGCTGAAGCCAGTACAACAAAGCAAAAAAGAAAACTCGAATCCATTTCTACGCGGTGAAGTGACACACCTTCAAGGGCGCACGAATTACAGTAGGTAACTCAGCCCCGGTCGATTCCTGGATCTTCTCTGCGTCTCTTCTGTTTTGTAACACAAGAATACAGCTCATTACTGTCTTGTTCACCAGTAACAGGTTCACTGCTTCCTCCAGTAAGGGTGGAGTAAGGTCTAGATCTTGCCTGTCTTCTTCAGCTGTAACTTTGCTTTGGTCTAAAACATTCAAAAACGAAACGAAACTAAATTTCAAAACAAAGAAATAAATGAATTTATGCCGAGACCCATATTGTAATTTGTAAGTGTTCAAGCGAAAAAAAGTCACACGAGCCATCACCTAGTCAATAATAGTATTGATAATATGGAACATGTGGAGTATCAGCCTTTTGTTGATGCAGGCAAATTATGGACTCTTTGATAGCAACGGAATGACAAAGCTGTCGCATGCAGATTTTCAATGGTGTAAAGAAACTGCTTGAATCAAATCGCTCAGTGATATCTCAACACAACAAGAAATCAAAAGAACTGTAAGGGATTGACAAATACAAACTCTACCAAAGTCAATTAATAAATTCACGTATAGCAACAACATATTTATTAGCATGACTGAATGAAAGGCTTGGAGCGTAAAAACGGATAACTTAAGCGGGGAATCCGCCGCACAATGGGGTCGAGATCAGCACCACCGGCAAAACTTCTCAGAGGTATTTGAACCTCATACTCAGCGCCTTTATCACGTAGCTTCCCCCGATAATGACGCAGTTACTTATGGAGGGTGACACTATACTGGAGTGTCACTTTGCTCTCAATTGTGCCTTGGTCTCTCTGTTTGTCTTAATCACTGTCAATAAGTTATATGATGCTGCCTTAAAGGAAACCTCCACTTCAACAAAAAAATAACTTTAAATCACAGGAAATAACCGTACAGACAAGTCAGTCTAAAGTATTTTCAAAGAAAGTGTTTGTATCCGAAATAAATAAGTTTTAGAATCGCCTAGTTTTGTTTTCGAATTTCCCGGGCGCCGCCACCTTGAATAATTGTGACGTGTTACGGTTGCCCTATTGTTATTAGACAAAAGCTCTTTGTTTCAGAACAACAGGGCAACCGTAACACGTCACAAGTATTCAAGATGGCTGCGCCCGCGAAATTTGAAAGTGAAATTATGCGATTTTAAAATTCAATTTTCTTGATATAAACACTGTTTTAAAAACATCTTTCGAACAAATTTGTTTGTTAACATAATTTTCTTCGGTTTAAACTTATTCTGTAGTAAGAGTGGAGGTTCCCTTTAACATTTCCATTTTCTACACGATACAACCACTAATCCAAGCATTCCTTTACTCACCATCGTTGGCACATAATCTGTTGAGCAGCTTCTCTTTCACGCCCTCAAATAAACGTCTCATGACACTTGACAACTCTGAAGAAGAACCAAAGGGAAACTAGGTGATCATCGTATTCTTTAGCTTCTGTGGTCATGGTGACGTCATGTAAGCCCAGAAATAGACTCTTGGTTGACTTAACGAGATATGACCAAACAAGGAAATCTGAGTCCTAGCCGACGATACAAACCAGCGCCGTCCGTAACCTCGGTTGGATGCTGTACCCATTGAGTTACAAGAACTCCTGGGAACTAGGTCGTTTATCTAGGTTCTACATGGACAGTGTCCCACTGGTCTGTGGGCTCCACCATTAATGTCATGCGCAATAACTCAGTTCTAATGGACCTTTGTCACTCGGTGTCCATGCCGGTCAAAGACAATAGAGTTGGTACCCCAAGCCACTAGTTGATGTGTTTGGGAGCGAGTTCAGGGGTTTGCAAAACGTTTTCGGTCCATCAGGACTCAAAATGGTTGTAACGTGTAATTGTTGTTCCATGAGCATGCCTTTCGGGTATGCAAAGCCGCAGTCTTTTTATAGTTTCTTGTGATTATGCGAGATTTGAATCTCGAAAGCAGCCTCAGCGTACAATACTCAACGATTTTTACTTCAATATATCGTCAACCACATTCTCGTTCCAGATACTATCGTTTCTGTTAGTCGGTGGGGCCTTCGGCACGAGAAAACGAAGGGCTCTGGAGACAAGATTTGCGGTCCCAGATTCTAGGACTTCCGAAGTTCATGTATGAGTCGTCAATAGTACTAAACATGGCGGCGCTCAGAAACATTATATTCGAAGATTCTCTATAAGAATTATTTAGGGACTTCAACTTAGAGAATGTGTCCTTTCCCGTCGAACAGCAAGAAGCAATAAGTAATATCGTAGTTCTTGAACAAAGACACTCTAATCATTTTACCCAACGGGTTCGCGCCACATCGGCCAATTTACTTCCGACTGAAGATTTTATTGTTCTCAAGCTAGCCAATGAAAAACATTGAATTTCCTATGTCTCCAGAGCCCTTCCTTTTCTCCTGCGAAGGCCACACGGGCTAAGAGAAACATGGGATCTGGAAACAAGAACCAAACACCAAACTAACCATTTTGTCCACTCACAATAAAAGAGGTAGGCACATGTAGCCAACGCCAATTCGAGGAAAAACGCGAGCTAAGTCCAAATTGACAATTAATTCGTGGTTTTCACTCACGTGTAACCTCGTCATGTGAAAAGAGCAGATGGTGACTAAGGGTGTGAAAAATAAACAAATTACAAAAAAAAAAGTTCCATTTGACTGTCAACTAAAAAACAAAACAGTGTTATTAAAGCCTAGTTCCCAGAAGCGACATAACGATCATAATCTTAATCATAAGCACGAACATAACGCTATTATGTCGCTTATGTCTTAGTGGGAACGTCCAGAAACATAATCATAGGCGCCCTTATGATCAGCATAATCATGATAATCATAAGAAAATGATCGACCATTTTCTTATGATTATGATTATGGCTTTGACTATGACTATGTCGCTTTTCTTTGCAATGGGAACGCGAAAATCATAGCGACTTAATGAGAAACATAATGACGCAACGGGGTCATTGTGTTTTGGCCAATTAAAGTCTAGGACTAGTACTTTCGGGTCGGTTCATTTTCAAGATGGCGGCCAGCTTCGAGGAAAAGCTTTACGTTTTTACAGCGGCCGTTCCCACTAGAACATAAGAAGCTTATGTTTATGTTTATGATTATGATTATGCTTATGATCCTTATGTCGCCAGTGGGAACTAAGCTTAACTAATGAAAAACGCACCTCCTTCTCGGACAAAAGGCACTCCAACACCAAACACCTCGGAGAAGAAGTTGATGGTCTCGGAATCCAGTTCGGTTTTCAAGCGGCACAAGTCATTTTCCAAGTGGACGACTTTGTTCTTTACCGATTGAATCTCATCAGGTTCGGCACATTCACTGAAAAACTCCAAATCCTCATCCTCTTCTTCCGCTAATGGTACGCATACGCTGGTGTTACACCGCTTGATAGGGTAAGTGTTGGCCCGTGTACGTCCAACGCAATCACTTAGCTGGCCTTGGCCCACTTCCTTTGACGAGTGATCATAGTCACTGTGCTGACTGCTGCAGCCACTGTCGCTGGGTCGATTTCGGCAGCGAGGGCTCAGAGGTTCGTCCTCCAGGAAGGACTCCATGCTAGAGCTCGATGCCTCGTTATGCCCTTTGACCTCGACAGAGTCTGTTGACGAAAAAGTCTTCTTTGAATCACACCTCAACTCGGCTAACGAGCTCTTCGCTAGAATGATCGGCACTGACCCAGGTTTTCGTGAATCGCGAGAAAGCCTCGGGGATTGAGGAAACTGAAGGAAATACAACTCTCGCAAAGAGTCGGTGCTCGTTAGAGAAAACCGACTTTCCCCTCGCTGTCGCCCACGTAAATTGTTCAACAACAATCCCCCTTTTTCTAAGACGTTTGAGCTTACGCAATGGATGACGTCATCCTCGTAGTCTGCGCAGCCGCTGTCGCGCGACTGCGGATTATCAACGCTACAGGCCTGTGATAGGTCTTGCATTTGATACAGAAGTTGAAGCGACATGATCTCGGCGAGTAAAACGTTATACAGGGTTTCAGTCTGGTTTGTCCCAGGAGGCATGCGAGGAAACTCCGTGTCGTCCAACATTGATGAAGTTTGCGTGTAGCGTTCGTGGCTCGGAGACTCGGACTTTTGCAGTCGCTGTTCTAGCTCACTGAGTCTCTGTTTCTCGTCCTCGAGAGTTTTCTCAAGTCTTTCCTGTTCGAGTTGCTTTACCATCTCCGTTCGTCTCTGTTCATCCGCGAGCGCCCTTTCGTATTCCTCTTTCACGCGTTGCTCTATTACCAATGAGCGTCTTTTTTCTTCATCGAGCGCGTTTTGCAGCCTCGACTTTTCGCGTCCTTCGCTGTTCAAGAGTCGTTGACGTTCTACCAGCACAGCTGCCTCTAAAGAAGCATGGTGCATTCCTTCGATAACCCGTCTCTGGCTTCTCTCGTCAAAGAGCTCTTTCTCTATGCTCTCCTTCTCTTTTTCAAGGCTTTTAATCTGACAACAAAGAAGACGATATCGGGAATCAAATCACCTCGAAGAAGTTTCCTTTAATTTGTTGAGAGATAGGAGGGTAAACGAACTGTCTGAAATAGTCGCCATTTGCCCCGAATTTTATTGATATTGCTTGAGTTTCCGTGTAATTTTAACTCCAGAACTCCTCTCCACAGTACAGTGGAACCTTGATTGTAATAAAATTATAAGGCATTCGGAGACAAATTTTGCTTGAATCATTGGTAAATAGCGCTTTTTAAGAGATTGATCAACTCGGGCGTAATAAGGCTAGCTTCAGTAGTACTATTCTCTTTAGCCTTCAGTGAGAAACATTTTTTGTTAAATGTCCCTGTATGTAGAGATTTTCCCGTTTATTTTACTGTAAATAGGCTAAATAATATCGTTCATTGCACTGCAGATTTTTTCAAGGTTCCAATGAAAAAGTTTAATTACGTCTTATTTTGCTATATATTATATTACTATCAATACTTATAATACCTCGTTATTGTTAAGCAATATATATTTTTTTTGCCGTGTTGATGTATCCGTAGAAAATTTAGAAACACAAACGACAAGAAAAGAACTAACATGAGCTCCGAAAATAAAACTATTGAAATGTCGTGAAACTGATTAGTTGCGATAATTTTCACGCACTGCCCTTTAGTTGAAACATCGTTGATATTAAAATATTGAGCTTTCATCTTTACAAACAAAGATATAGACAGCGTTCATTTCGCGAGCTAAACGCTCATAGATAGAAAAATGGGACGAAGATAACTGAAGAAACGCTCAGTTAATATAGACAAAGTAACCGTGGTGACGCCGAATGAAAAATCTTTCGTGCCCTCCCAGTTTACAGTTTGGACGCAGTATTTGTAATTACAACAACAATTAACTCAACATATATTAGCGGAAATCTAATTTCATGTTGGTAAGAGAGATCGAACACAGTGTTATGTAGGAACTGTAAAGTGAATCGGAAAATTCGATCGAACAATATAAGGGATTTGCCGGATCCCAGTTTTATTATCGATATTTCTAAATATTCTTAAGCTGTATTTTTCCTTTCCTTTTCTTTTGGAGCACTGAAGAATCTTGTTGTGGAGGAGAATCCAGTGATTTGAACATTTTATGAAAGAATGTTGTTGGCCTATACTGACATCGGATCGTTATGTTTCTCCATGGGGAAAACAACAATTGCAAAATTCAAGTGCCTGTTTACGGCGCCCTAAAGTTGGTAAATTTCCACTTTTCAAAGTTCTCTTCCGACCATTAAACAAATCACTATAAAACAATATGCTCATTTGCGGCTTCGTTGAGAAGCTGAAAGCATGAATGACAGTTCTGGCCCACTCGGCAAGAGATTCGAGCGGCGCGACAAATCGCTTTTGGATTAGGCTGGAAAAGGAAATTAAAACTCTAAGAATATCGAAAACAGATGCATTTTCCTCATTCTTTTCGAGAGTAATCACAATACACATTTCGTGAAAACATACTATTGTTTTACCTCGGTCTTGTAACGTTCGCGCTCAGCCTCAAGAAGTGCTTGTATTTCAGCAAGTTTCAACTCCGCATTCGACTTGATAACATCGCTTTCCTTTTCAAAATTCTCCTTCTGTGATTTTATCTCCAGTTCTGAAACAATATAAACACAATATAAAAGATCAGGGAAGATTTTCGAGAAAAAAAAAACATGCCAGGAGCCGAGACATGTTTCAGCTGGTTAAATTAAATATTCAAGGCGATCTCCCGTGAAACAAAATTCGTTCGCACCTCCGTTTCGCGGAGATTTTCGAAGCAGTTTTTCGATTAAATTCATTTTCCTGTCGACAGCCTATGTGAGCATGGGTCCCAAAATCTTGAGAAAACTGAGAAGGCTTGTTCTTCGAGCCAGTGGTGACTGCGGCTATACAATCGTTCACTTTCCACAGGTCATTTGTCTATGAACCATCCGTTTCAATTTGTCAAATTGCCTCCATTGTAAGATTCCTCTGACATAGGGGAACGAAAAACCATTGTGATTGAACCAGAATTATTCAACAAAAAAGATTAATTTTTGAAGTTCTCTTCACTGACGCATATTACCACCGCTCGGTAAATTTAGACTTTCTCTATGAAACGTAGGGGTTTGTTGACAAATGTTCCCCCCGTTGTCTTATTGGCTCAGTTCAATTCTGTTTCCCTGGAACCACAAGTCTTGATATCGTTCGTAAATGACTTCATTGTTTCCCTTCATCAACCACCTGCTTCATAAAAACCAAAACAACAAACTAGCCAATCAGAAAACAGAATTTCACACGACCAATGAGAAGCACCGATAGACGCCAGCTGAACTGCACTGGAAGATAGCGCTGACAATTTGAAGCAACTGCAAGTTAGTGGTTACATTTTTCGAAAATTGAGCGCATGCGCTTCTTGATGGAAAAACTCCAGGGAGGAAATAGTTTTCTTTCTCTCTTTCTTTTTAGCTTTGATTTTTGATTTGTTTTTTTGCAAATAGTATTTTTGCGTCGATTCCATAAGTGAAGGCATCGCCCATAAAGATTTGATTTGACATTTGAACGACAGCGCACTTGGGAAGACGCACTTTCACGAGCGATCTTAAGTCGATTAGCCTACATCTGAGAAAAGTGGCGCAAGTTTCAGGAAGAGTACTAGTAGTTCTGATTGGCTGAGCTCCACGACAATTACGAAATCATGGCAGTCATATCATTTATTGCATGATGAAAATTATTTTCCTGCTTGAAAGCGAAACTTTGCGACATTCAATATAAAGTTTTTTGTCTTGTCGCTTTCTTTTTTCCTTCTTGTTTTTACGGCTGGCTCTACAGAAACTCTGCATGTTATTTATTTTTTCCCACGATAAAAGAAAGCTGCAGCGGCTGACGTAAAAATGAAAAAGAAAATAAAGGCAATGACGGATGAAGAACCTCTACAAGCACGAAAAAATATATAAGCCGGAACAAAAACGCGTTTTGTTTACGGAAATCGCCTGCAGGTGTGGATTCATCAATATGCAAGAAACACTTTGTGTGAGGCTGATAAAGCTGAGGACAACGTGAAGACGATATTGTCAGTGTTGGTTACTAACAAGCTGGTTAAACCTCCGAGGGCTTGATTTAAAAGTGCATGTAGGACTTAGCAAACACATGCAAATGACTCTGAGATGTGTTTAGAAAACGATAACTGCATAGGTGCCCTCCTTACCAAGACGAAAATGAATAAAGCACAAAAATTGAGCAGCTTACTAAAAGGAACATTTAACCCTACAAAAAAGGCGAAATGAACCGTTCATAAGCAATACAAACTGTGATGAAATCAGCCGCGCAATTCGAATTTACGTGGTCGTTCACCGTTTGATCAGACTATGGTTGCAAAAGATAAGAATCACGGGGGCATACATGTTCACTTTCAAGGTTCCACACGTGAAGAAATCGAGTTCGAGTAACACCCGCAATCTCCGTGCCAAAGCCTTTCGGCACGCGTACTAGAGCAAAATATCTGAGTTTTGTAAAACATCTAGGGAACTCGCCACGCGACGTAAACAAAGGAAAAAGTATTCGAAAACAGAAATTTATCGGCAACAGTAAGACTCAAAACGTAAATTAAAATATTTTTTTTAAGCATGTGGCTTTCCTCCCAAGCCAATGGCAAATTATTTATTAATTAATCTTGAAAGGTATACTGACAAACTTTAGTTCGCAATTAGCAGCCGTTACAATATGTTGTTGACCGAACAACGAGGGAAAAACGTGTGTTCGAAATTTATTAAGATTCGAAATCGTAATCTCAGTTTACATTTTCCAGAGAGAATTTATTTTAATTGAGAGAGAAATGTGGTAACGAAACCGAAACGAAGTGATTAGATTCATCTTGGAAAGGGTTTAAATTCGAGTTGAGTGGACTTACAATCATAAAACATTTTAATCTAAGCCCCCTTTTTCAGTCTACTCGGCAAACTTGAGCATTCCGTCAAGACCCAGTTCCGTGGAAATGAATTCGAAGAGGCGAAGTACTGCGTTAAGTCGACAATTCCTTAAATATTCAGTGTTTTTTTCGAAATGGGTGTTCTTTTTAACTACAGTTCAATTCTATAAAAAAAAATTTTAATTAAGAAAACTGCGCCAAGATCATACCTTGAATCTCGATCCTCCGTCTTAAATCTTCCGATAACTTCATGTAATCAACCTTTATACAAATGAAAACAAGACAGTCTAAGATTTCTATCAGTGCATTTCATAAACTTGTATATTCCGGCTCCTCGGTATAAATCCAAACTTCGCATCTTATTGCATTGCGTTGTCTTACAGCAAAACCACAAACCAAAAATTGAACGGAGAATAATAAAACACAATATTTGCAACAATAAGATCATTTATCTGAAATTTGTGGCTGATGGTTCCTTCCGACAGAGCGACATAAATACAATTCTCAAATTATACTTGCAAATCGTAAAACGTTCTTTGAGTGAGAATGTCCGGCCCGTTTTCTAAAAAGTCGCCTTTAAGAAACCTTGAAGAGACGAGGAAATAGGATAAAAAATAAAATACATCAATATACGTATTCTTAAAAATAGGGTCCAGACCGTCGCAGACAACGATTTCTAACCACGTTCCATAATTATAATTTTCTTTCTCTTTTAACACTGAATTTACAAGCACAACACACAATGATGACAAATAAGTTAACATAATTAAAGAACAGAAGAGAAGAGTCCACAGTCTGTATTTTTACCCACAAATATCCTCGATACACTGCAAATGAAAGCAAAAATGTACTCAGAATTACCTCAGGTTTGTCGCGAGACAATGAAACCCACAGAGGCTAACTGGCATTCATGAAAAGAACGTGCTAAGCAACGCATTTATATCCAGAGGAACGTATTGTAACGAGAAAGTGCTTTGCAGTTGGAGTTTTAATATTTTGTCGAGCCTTATGGTAATTTTGATGTTTGCCTTGACCACGTGGGTGAGTAACTAACTGTGAATTGGTATTTCCCACCAAGAACAGGATAAATTTCCCCATATACCTTATTCATAAATGGCGGTCAATTTATTATTCTTTTCTCCAAGTGCAAATTGGCCTTCCAAACCTCATTTTAGAGCAAGAATCGTTTTCAATTCACTGTATGGTGTCGAGACTTGGTAGGCTAATTTGCACTTTGACAAAAGAATTATAAATTGACCACCATTTATGAATATGGTCAATTAAGAAGGTCCGTTTTGGGAAAACACTATACGTTCAGGTGACAGATGGAAAAGAAATGCTTTATGGTATTCTGCTGTTCAGGAAAAAAATGCCAACAAAGCATCATACTCGAGAGACAAGAATCAGTTTTTCCTCATCTTACAAAAACTAGTCTGTGATGTTAAGTCTGCTATGTTATTGATAGAAGAAAGAGGGCCAGGAATTTCAGCCAATTATTTGGCGCCATGAACCGGAGAAATCACATCAATAACGATATCATAGCCTTTCTTACAAAAACGTCGATTTCCTTCAGCCTCGTTTTGAAAGCTAGTCCAAGTACGAAGACTTCATAGTCTAAATAAGTTTTCATTCAAAAAGAAATAACTGAAATGGACTTCCCATTCTAACAACGTTAGACTAGCTATGGAAACAGTCAAGAAAAAATGAAACAAAACACCGTGCCATGAATTAATTGAAGAGAACATGGCCTCACCACCTCTTTAACCAAGTTAAATA
>NC_090874.1:5453019-5465519 GCF_036669935.1 Montipora foliosa
CTGCGATTTATTTTCTTCACGAAGGCGGTCTAAGCTACTTGTTGATCGTGCTGGCATGCGTAAGGACAAACTGCGTGACGGAGAAAGAGCGACCAGAGAATGACACGAGAAAAGATTACTTTCACTTGCACTGGAAACACCTTATAAGAAAAAAAATCTTTATTATGATCTCCGTAAATCATCACACAGAAACTTGCATGAACCCAGGCCTCGCAGGGACTCGTGGAAAGAATTCCAGCTATGGACGCACTATTTCTATTCAGAATTTATAGCTAACTGATGATTCAACCTGGTCAAACAAATAAATAACAAATAAACAAAGATCCTTTTACAATCCACTCACCAGGTGTTTCTGTCGACGTGCTGCCGTCTCTGGAGCGTTTTCTTTCCACAATAATTTGACATACTGAATGTGACCTGAAAAAGGAAATTTCATTGGGATGATGACTTAGCCTAAAACTGAGATGAACTTAACCGTGAGCCGAGAAACGTCGAAAAATGTTAACCGTTGAGGGTGAAAATGACCAAAAAATAACCATTAGCCGCGATAAAAATTAAGCGCAATTCGGTAATTTTTTTAAATTATAAAAGTGGGATAGGTAGTCTTTTGAAATATTACAAGACTGCAGAGCACTCGATACTGTTTTAACTCCCTTGCTTTCCGTTCCCAAGGTCTCTCTGCTTGCTTTTCTCTCTCCCAGACTCTCTCTAGCTCCAAGGAAAGGCTAGGGAAGAAGAGAAATCCTGCATGAATCGATTAGCTTTGCTCGACGTATGTTTTTAGCAGTTTTATGCTGCTCATATCCATATGAAATATGAGTATTATAAAAGGAATTATGAGTTTCTTTGTTTTTCACATAAGTTAACAGTGACGGAAAAAAGATAACCGTTAGCTGTGAAAAGGCAAATTATTTAAAGCTACCCTCCATTGAGACTTGAGACCCTCTGTATAAAGACGGAATAAGTACTCTTGACAGGACCACTGCTGATCAGAACTTCTCTTACTGCAAATCGCTGTAGTTTGTCTATGTAATAAGCAACGATTTACACAGAAGAAGTATGTTTCCGCGGATCAGTAAAACATGGCCTTTGATGTGCGAGGAATTGTTGAGAGGAATCGCAAAAAAGCACACCCCTGAAAAGTTTCTTGGAAGATGAAAAATATTGCCCTCATGTCCAGATATTCACGTAAATAGAAGCACGCTTAGGCAATTTCCACACCAACGAATTTGGAAAACCTCCCGCTTTTTAAAAGTGCATACGAAATTTTGCGGCCACAGTAGCGTTTCACAGCGTTTTCGACTGTCGAGCACACTGAATCGCAGAAAACGGATAAAGAAACGTTCGCGTTCTCAAAGGCTTTGCTCGCCCTACTTTCTACATACTGCACATTCTGCAACTGAGTCCACGGTACGACGTAAATGGCAAAATTATTGTATCCAAATTACAAATAACCGCATTTAGCTCCAAGCTAAGCAGACAATCAAGTTTGAAATAAAACCAAACAAGACAAACACAAATACCTGCCATCCTGTTGGATCTATTTGGAAGAAATACCCCCCTGCTTTATCTAGTATTAGTGTGCCTGGACGGAAGGCGATAAATGGATGAAAAAACCTGTACGTTTCCAAACGAAAATGAATTAGTGTGGACGAGGCCTTGGTTTTATAGGCCTCACAATTATCCTGTTCACCCTTCAAAACGTATAACTCAGTTCATGGTTCAAACCTGCTGGAAACTCTGTTCATCCTGGTTTCAGCGAAGATAAGCTTTTTCTTTCCTTGTTTTAACACGGAGAAAACTTCCGCGGTGTCACGCACAACAAAGGTCGAAAGGTTCTCCACATACACACCTAGAATAGAATAAAATAGAATAGAATAGGATGGGATAGAATAGAACTGAGGGAAGAAAATTACTCCTCCTTGCAGTCTTGGAACTGATGAATTGTGAAATGCGCAGCTCACGACATCGGGCCGAAAGCATACATTAGGAGCCTCTGACAGCCGCTACACAGTACATATCTGGTGCTGGAGTAGAGCACCATAGTTGGATGTAATTAGCTGTGATGAGGGGGGAAAACTGGAGTACCCGGAGAAAAACCCTAGAGCTACTGTACGTTGATGTCGCCTGTAACTTAGTCACCCATATCTGTACAATCGCAGAAATGGGAGGTATGCTTCATGACCAATGTGCCAGCCTGACACCCTACGACAATCCACGCACTCGCGATTTTCAGTTGAGCGTGAAGAAAATGAATAATCACGACATTACTTTAGCTATGGTTACTGAGTCACGCCTTAGGGATGATCCAATCTTCCGGACCATGATAATTTGCAGTGGTTTACTAACTATGAAATACCTTTTTTGGGATCTTCTCGCAACACTAAATCCACTTTAGAGTTGGCATTAAGCAAGTCAAAAATCTTTTCCTGATAGATCTGGAGATACGACACGGACACCTAGACAGAAAGAATACATGAACTTAGGACGCAGCGTGCTTCAGTGGTCCAGTGGTTAGGGCGTAAGGTTTGCATGCGGTTACCCCAGGTTTAAGTCCCGTGCTAACCTCTGCCGGTATGGATTTGTTTCCGGTTGTCCCTGATTCAAATTCACCACGCTTTGCAAACTGCCAACTGGTTTCCTCCTGCCAGTTGGGATTCTTAATCCTGTTTTTGTATAAGTTTGATTTGTTTCTTTCAGATTGTTAAAACTGGATCAGTGCCTGTGCACTAACTAGCTTGATAGCTAAGTGCACTTTCACTATAAACAAAGCATTTACATTTTCACATTACATGCAACATGACTGTTGCATGCCGTTGGATGCTTTACACAGTAAGAAATTCTGATTGAGCTGCATGATGGCAAGCCTTTTTCAAAGTACAAATATATAATCCAGAACACATTACGCCAGTCACTAATTTATTTGCTTTCTAAACCAATCAACCGTCTTCAAACAGGGATTGGGGCGATAGAATCGACCCACTTCGATCTTTCATGGGAAGGGAATTTCCCGTGTTCCATTAGGCCATCCTCTTTTTTTTCTCCATTTAGCGTCGTCCATCCCACGTAGTTAAACCATTTTTACGTCGCATAGGAATTTCGGTGGTTGATCCTTTTTTCCCATGTTGTCTTAATTTTACAATAACACCAACCAACTTTTCCGCCATATTCATTTTTGGGTTCACGTCTTGTTGCTTTCCAGGATCCGCAGCAATGATGCTGGCGTAGCAGACCGCCGATTCCGAGACTACTTAGACTACCTGTGTTTTGTTTTGTTTTGTTTTGTTTTTTTTTGTCAATCCGACCGACCAACCCAATATCAGGAAATGGATTCAACGCTTAACATAAAAAAAAGAGGGGGGGGGGCGGGGGGAAGGGCGGATGGTTTTTGAAAAGAAAAAATTTCCTGCACTAATACTGAAGGCTCTCAATAATTACCTAAGAGACTTTTTCTCGAAAAATGTTGGTCTCATTTGCCTTAAAACTGATATTTCAGCCATGAATTTTAGTCAAATGGTTAAGACACGTTATATATCTTGAAAAAGAAAAAACGCATTTATATCTCAACAAAATAAATTTGAGAAATTCGACGAATAAACATTCTTGCGACTGTTATTGTTGTTTTTTTTCCTGCACTACTACTGAAGGCTCTCAATAATTGCCTAAGAGACCTAAGAGACTTTTTCTCGAAAAATGTTGGTCTCATTTGACTTAAAACTGATATTTCAGCCATGAAATTTAGTCAAATGGTTAAGACACGTTTATATCTTCAAAGAAAAAAAAACTCATTTACATCTCAACAAAATAAATTTGAGAAATTCGACGAATAAACATTCTTGCGACTGTCATTGTTGTTGTTCTTTTCATGCTGATTGTCGGTTATGTGTTTACCTTGTATTGATGGTATTTGTCGAGGCTGATCCTTCTAAAAAGTTTTTCGACCACATGGGCACACATTCCATCACTCGACATAATAGTATGTGTCTTTCCTGGTTAAAAAAAATGGATTTAGCACCAATAATCACAATATACACAATTAGTTGTCAACAGACCAGATTTCATTCATTAGGCAGGATCAATGCCTTCTCCCTCTCCATCAGTTTATGGTATTATCTACGAGTAATTCTTTAAATGCTCCTGCTAGAGTTTTTCGGGGGAAAAAAACATGGCGGCATTGCCTTCCGCGGTTACGGACCGATCAGAGGCGTTGTGGTCATTAAGCCCAATCTGATTGGCCATTATTTAGCGGGACCTGGGGCCCGTTTCTCGAAAGTCCCGAAACTTTACGGGGCATTTTTTGGGGTGTCACAATTCCCTTTGTACCTCTGGAACGGAGAGGATTTAAAGTCGTCCAACTTCACAGTTTTGTTTCTTTTAGTTACCTTGAAAACATGTTAAAAGATCGGCTTTCCAAAACAAGCGGTTGGCAGTTTCACAAATGGATTTTTGGGCCCGAAAAATTTTCAGGACTTTGGAGAAACAGGTCCCTGTATTGGACACTTCAGGGTTATGGACTTCTCCTTAGATCCATGGAAACGTCTAAATGTCGAGCAGCTACATTATAATGAGGTGCAAAACAGTTTAAATTTTCATCATATTTTTCTCGTGCTTTGTCATAGCTGCAATGAAATGGTAATTGCACTTCATATTGTACAATGCATAGAGCAATCGACATGAAGTTACTCAATTTTGTTCAGAATTGTACTTCATTCAGTTAGATCTGATGCAAAATGGAAATGGTTCAGTTCACGCGTTTTACAATCCCGTGACTAGCATTGCATTGCATTGCATTATTATTCAAGTAACAAAATAAAAGAAGTCTTGACTGTTCATCGCGCGAAGCATTGTGTTTTAGACTGTCAAGCGGACTGAATAATTAATAAGTATTTTTGCCCGGTAAGTCCGCAAAAAAATTTGTTCGTGCTAACCAAGTACCTGTAAATGTTGCGATTTCCGGCACTAATCTTAACTTGATTTTACTGCTTGTAACCAGTGACAAATTCAAATCGATTAAAAAGCTACTTCTACTGCAGGTGTGTCCTTTACCCTATATGGACAGCTATTAGGGGCCTTAAGATCGGAGGACGAGGAAGACTACGCGCATGCTCGGTACGCAAAACTTGTACTCGTAGTCGTACATGTTCTCCGATCTTAAGGTCCCTAATAATTACCACTACTCGTTAGCTGCAAGGTACAAGACCACGCTAGCAAAATTTCTCTGCGCAAAATTAGGAGCAAGTAGCGTTTAGTTGCGTCAGGCTTGAGGCCTCTTTTCCGGCGCAATTACTGAATAAAAGGATTGCTTTAATAGGCAATATGCATGATTGACATTTCTCACCAGTGCCTGTTTGGCCATAAGCCATGAGCGTTCCATTAAAACCTGAGAAAACTGCATCAACCAATGGTTTTCCCACAGTGTTATACACCTAAAAAAGTAACGATTATCACGAATGCGATCACGATTATTTCTACGAACACGATCGCGATTACAGTCCCTGACTCGATCTCAATTATAATCTTGATCTCGTTCCAGATTTCGATAGTAATCCACGCCACCTCTGCTCCTCAATGACAGAAAAAGTATATTTGAAATGCAGATAACGGAGGAAAGATAGAAATGATCCTCTCACTCGCACTTATCTGCACGATTTAATTAAGCAATTGCCTCTTATAGAGACCTAAAAAATTGAACATTTCTTTCATCCATAAGTCCTTAACACAGGAACACGTAAACCAAACAAATTGGCCTTCTTCCAAACGAGTGGCTTCGTAGCTCAACTGGTAGAGCATTGCACCGGCAGCGCTCTCCAGAGTCTGAAATTTTCAGGTGTCCATAAGAAACAATCACTTAAATTGTCCATATTAGTGCAAGGATCACTTTTGTCTTTCACCTCCTGTCCTCAATTCATTGGGAAGTTTAGACAATATGAACCTTTATGTTCTAGGACGAGGGCGAGAACGAGTGCGAGATTTGACTGACTGTTTTTAGCAAAAATACTTAGACAATTTATAAGCCGGACGATTAATCTTACTCTTTGTTAGCAGCGTAGGTTCCTGAGGTATTCTTATTTCTGGTAACTGAACCTTTTTCTGGTCGAAAAATGCCAGCACTACTACCGTGCACGTGTTGGTGACTTGTTTGTCTTGTTTTGACTCAGAGACATTTTTGCAAACCTCCTACTAAAATGACGATGGTGTCACGTATTTCCCGCCCAAATGACGCTTGTTTGCGCGCGCTCAATGTTGTTCTGTGAGAAAATCTCGTACTCGTAGTCGTTCTCGTCCCAGTAGAATCTAAAGCTCTCCAATGGCTACGAGAACGCCACATAAAAATATGTCCAATAAACAAAAACAAAGGCTCTCCACCCCCCCCCCCCCCCCCCCCCCCCCGCACGTGCGATTTACTTTTTCAGTTGGTACATTTCTTAGCCGTCTTCGTCCTGGCGACGAGCTGAAATACAATTTTTAGGCAATATTCTCGTAGGTGTCGTCGACGTCCTTACTTAAGCTACCTGATGCTAAGAAGAAAAACCAACAAACCTCTGCATTGGTGGATTGAGGGGAGAATATCTTATCAAAGGTGTATCGCCTTTCATGGGAATCATTAAGGAAAACCTGTTGCAGAAATATAAATAAAAGTTTAAATGCGATTAATATTACATCCGAATTTGTGTATTCATTGGTTTTGACTCGGGCATATATATTCGGGAAATAAAACGAATTCCCCGAACAGAGAGAGAGAACATCTCATTCCTGCATAGCCTGCGAACGCAGACGTTTTTCCGGCGGTGGAGAAACAACTGCCGGAAATAGGTTTGCTGCATTTGCAGGCTAATTCCCGCAACGATTACAATATTTCCAAGCGCAAATCCCGCACGAGTTACTGGGAGGTGAATATTGGTAGATATTTACCTGTGAGGTAAATATCCACCACATTCACCGACACTGACGTGAATTATTGTTTTGGTATATATCACACAAGTTGAATAAAAAGCGAACCAAAACACTACTTTATTCTTTGTAAAATGTGATCCAAAATTTCAAATATGAATAGCAAAGGATATATGGAGTTTGAGTAGCCAATCAGCGCTCGCGTTCAACGATATCCACTGTTTTAGTACATACTTCGAGTTCGTATGGGTAATCAAATGGTGACGATTGAAATTAGGGAATAATTTCACGCGCGTTTTTTCCGAAATCAAATAATTTCCCGCGCCTTAAGGCCCAAAGGCTGGAGAAATTATTTAATTTTGAACAAAACGCAAGTGAAATTATTATTTAAGGTGGCTCAAACCAGTTTCAACACTTAATACAAACGTTCTTATTAGAAGGATTGACACTATAACACTTAATCACTTAACAGCAATGTTATGGTACCATATCAAACACTAATTATTGCTGAAAAAGACCCGGTCATTCTTGTGACGTAAACGTTACCGTGGCAACCGTGAGGAAAGCCCTGCAAAAACACCCCATATGCCAGAATGAAAGTTTCTGCAAAGCTTACAAAAATTCTGTGGAGCGGATTCAGAGCTACCTTAATTAATTGAAAATTTCAGTCAGCTTTGAATCTGCTCCACAGAATTTCTTTAAACTTTGCAGAGAGTTTCATCTTGGCCTGCTGATGACTTTTATGCAATAAAAAAAAATGGGGTCACCGAGTTCGTTTTTCAGATATGAGCAAGGAAAGCCAAAAAATAGGGTGTTTTTGCAAGGCTTTCCTGTTTTCATGGTAACTTGTTACGTCACAGCAATAATTGATGTTGCAGATGGTACCATAACATTGCTGGTACGTGATTAAGTGTTGTAGTGTCAATCCTTTTAATAACAAGGTCTCTTGAAAGTGTTGAAACTGGTTTGAGCCACCTTAATTTCACGAGTATACCATTTGATTAGCTATTAATATCATGGGTGACAAATTACTTTCATAAAACGCAGGTTATTTTCAAACCTGGACGACATTGCACTGTAGGAAAAGTTGCCCTGGCAACATTGTAATTTCACATGTGAAATTATAATAATTCCTGAAATTTTGCGCCCAAATTAAGGAGTAATTTGTCATCCATGTTATTAAATTAAGATGTCCTATTATTCAGATATGACGCTTGTGAGTTGATCTCCGAGATGGAAGCTTACTCATTAAACTAGAATCAGTCTACATAGGACACACAAGATTTATCCATATATTTGCCTCACTGAGTTGTGAAATACAGCCGACAGACTGATTGAGTTTCGGCAAATACCTCAGCAGTCAAGCACGATGACGGTACCACCCTATACAAGAGGGTCAAAAGTTGAATCTATTCTTTGATTTCATGGTCTAGATTTTTTCACAAAAGGTCTTAATACTGAGAATTATTTGCATAATTTCAAAGTGTTCGTATATCGTTAGGAGCCTGTTAACAGAACCTTTTTGTTGTGTTTTCTAAGCCACTGACAGTAATTGAGTCAATTAACGTCACGTTATTGAAATTTACATTTATGAGGTCATTCAATTCAACGATCATAAACTAACAAAATTCTAAAAATTCTGTGTTATTGACCATAGTTTCAAATAAAGGCATGTTTAATTACTTTATTGTTCTTGGATTAAACCTGAGAAAAGGCTCATGTGGCTGGCTGTTCGAATTATCACGCACAAAAAGTTACTGATGTTGGTTATTTTCTGTTGCTCTCTTCTTTGCTCACAGTTCCGCCACGGCTCAGTGATCGTTTCTGAAAGCAAAATAAGTAAGTCTCCAACGAGCTCGTTTTAGACTTTGTTGATTTTTTGTTTCCCTTCCGTGAGGTTTATTTTTCATGTTGACTCCGGAAATTAGCATGTTTCAAAGAGGTCACGTTAAGCAGACAGTACGAAATGACTGGAAAGAAAAATGGTTAACTTAGGTTTTCGCTATGAAAGGCTATTTATTTTTTCGTATGCTATGCAATCTCGATCAGGAGAACAAATCGATATGAACGCCGCATTGTATAAAATTAGTTAAGCCCCCAATAAAACGATTAAGAGTTATTTGAATTGGCAAAAAAAATTGCAGAAAAAAAAATCTCGCCGAAATTCAGTAAGAGGCAAATATCGTTTACGGCCTCAATTTTACTCTCCCGTAACAGCTACGCAAATGAAAAAAAAGGAAATGAAAGTAAAGTTCCTCATAGAACAGACTTTTAATTCTCATCAATGTACCTCAGACTTTGTCGAGTCTACATCAACACCAAGACTCTCTTGTCTCTTTGTTTCTTCAGAATGTCTTGGTCGCACTCGAACATAGACGCGTATTCTACCGGATTCTACGGTGGAAAACAAACAATACAGCGTCATACACTGCCTTACGAGTACAAAGTCACGCTTTGTGAGGTCGGCAGCATGAAAGGGGAACCAAGCTTTATATATTTAATTTGGACCGCGTGCGTGCTGTATTTTACGTTCAGGGTTAGCGTCTCTGATAAGCCCTGCCATAACGCAAAACCGTTAACTAAATTTCCTAATGCAGACTGTTAACTGAAGCAAATGTAAATACAATACGAGTATTCAACTCTCACTCTTGAGTACGCTACTTAAGGTTATAAACTTAACTTACCGCCTTGGCCCGATTTTAACGACTTCTTATCTCTCATCTGGCAGCAGATTATCACCCACAGTGATACAGAAACGAATAGTCACTTCTTTGAAAGTTAAGTGTATAGTAATTCCATCCCAAAAGTCGACAAGCTACAGGCAAAAATTTATCCGCCGACTCACGCGATCTAAATTTAGTCGCTTATCAAGAACTACACGTGACAAATTACCACCTACCATTAAATTTATTCTAATAATTATTCCATCTTGAGAAAAAACTAACCTTTTTCCCATACAGGATGTTCTATAAAGGCGCCCCTGAAGAAACTGGCACTGTAGAGATCCGCGAATGACCAAAAACCAAACTTTAATTTAGAGACACATTAATTAAGGGCAACACATAAGAAATGTCATAAATCGACGAACATCTTTAGTGTAAACAGGGGCACCCAACGAGAATATAGTTCAAAACCACTTAAACATAGCATTATTTAAACTATTTTAGTATTTAAACTGTAGATATAGACATATTTTTATCCCCTAAAAATTTTTCATCTGTTCGGATTTCCTAGCTGAAAGTCTAGTGGTCCGAAAATTTTAGGGATCAAAACTTATGTTTTCGAAAATTTTAGCCAGAAAAAAGGCTCCCGAAAATTGTAGGTGACCTTTTTGAGGTTAAAGTCCGTTTAAAATGGGCAATTATACCATTTTTTAGATGTTCGAAAATCCTAGGACAGGCAGGCAAGCAATAAATTTTACAACAAATGTTGCGAAAATTCTAGATCTCAAATCGTCTTCCGAACAGATATTTTCCGAAAATTGACGTTGGGTGCCCCTGTGTAAATTCGTTTAAATGTAAACATAAAATTTTTCGTCACACCACGCTTCAGGGTACGCTAAAAAAAAAAAAAACTGGTATGGGCTTCTAGCCAAGATTGGCGTCTGAACAAAAAAACCAATGGTTTTAATAGGACAAAAGGTAACAATCGAATAATAATCATATGCAGTGCAGTCAGTGTTTCAGTGATGAAGGATCTAATAGACCAAATCGACGAACTCAATCTTGCATCCAATTCAAACCCTTTGGGAATAAAACGCTTTGTTCCAGGTATTTCCATATCATTTAAATGTGAATGCATTACACAAAGGCGATTACCATTTACCAAAAATGTCCGGAAATTCCGGTTCGTTTGTAAATGGAACTCGACTTTTTAGTTCGTTCCACTGGAAAAAGGAAATTTCTGGAAAAAAAAAGGTAGCTCTGTTTTTCCGTTGGAAACTCTCCGATGGGAAATGTGTGTTCAAAGGTCTCACCAGTTCCAGGCTATTCACGGCCATATTATTACTTAATTTTTTCGCGCAAAAATGCACTCGCCATTCAATAATAATAATAATAATAATAATAATAATAATACTACTACTACTACTTCTACTACTACTACTACTACTACTACTACTAATAATAATAATAATAATAAAGAAAGTTCTTATATGCGCATTTAAAAATCTCGATGGGCTTACAAAATAAGGTAAAACATGTATATGTATACGGAAATCTATAAAAATATGTATATCAGTAAAAATATACTACCTATACTGCTCTAATCATATGGACTGATAGATGTTCATATAAATACTTATTTAAATGCTAATTGAAAAAAGTAGGTTTTTAAATTTTTTTTTAAAGTCATTTACTGATTTAGAGTTTTTTATATGTTCTGGTAAGGTGTTCCAGAGTTCCGGTCCGGCGTAGCTAAAAGCTCGTTGACCATAAGAAACCATGTTGATTATTGGTTTTTCTAATACTAGACGGTTACTTGAGCGGAGTGTACGTGGAGGACAGCGAAGTTTAATCAGTTCAGTAAGGTACCGAGGAGCTAATCCATGAAGACATTTATACACGAGAAGCAGTATCTTCAATTGTATTCGGTATCGCATTGGTAGCCAATGAAGTTCTTCTAGTATTGGCATTATGTGGTCATTCTTCTTCGCGCCTTTGATTAGGCGTGCTGCAGTGTTCTGGAGGCGTTGAAGTTTATTCAGGTCATAGTCAGTCGAACCGTACAGTATGCTATTAGTGTAATCAATGCGGGGTGTCACCAAAGTGTTTACAAGACGCTTCAAGCTATCGGCAG
This sequence comes from Montipora foliosa, assembly GCF_036669935.1. Lineage (NCBI taxonomy): Eukaryota > Metazoa > Cnidaria > Anthozoa > Scleractinia > Acroporidae > Montipora > Montipora foliosa. The sequence goes on from NC_090874.1 coordinate 5,464,708, forward strand.
ATAGGTATTTTCTTATGCGGCCAATTGACCGTATTGTTAGTGTTACTATTTAACAGACTTCGTTGATATGATTGAACAGTGAAAGATTTTTGTCCAAAATCTCTCCAAGGTCACGCACTTTGTCACGAATTTTTATGTCTTTGTTATAAAGAGAAAATACTTGATTGATAGTGAGATTTTTATTAAACTTTGATGAGAAATAAATTACTTCGGTCTTTTCAGGATTGCACATCAGTAGGTTGTTTGTATTCCAAGTAATGACATCATGAATGCAGTTACGTAGTGCCTCGTAAGCTGGTGATGGATCTTTAGGATTAACAGCGATGTAAAGCTGAGTGTCATCTGCATAGAACATGCATTCCAAGTTATGACGTAGGATGACTTGTTGAAGAGGAGCCGTGTAAAGTGTAAATAGAAGCGGTCCAACTATGGACCCTTGTGGAATTCCATAGTCAAGCTTTTGTGGTGATGATATCACATCACCAATTACGACGGATTGACCACGATCTTTATTGTAAGACGAAAACCATTGTAAAACTGAACCAGAGAATCCGAAATAGAAATTAAGTCTCTTGATCAAGATGTTGTGATCAAGCGTATCGAACGCTGCAGACAAATCCAGCAGGATGAGAATTGCATCGCGTCGAGAGTCAATGGTCATCAAGATGTCATTTGTGACTTTCAATAAAACTGTCTCAGTAGAGTGGTACTGTCTGTACGCTGATTGAAAAGATGGTAATAGTTGATTGTCATTTAAGTATGCCTGCACTTGTAAGGCAACAGACTTTTCAATTACTTTGCTCATGAAAGCG
>NC_090874.1:5475519-5498019 GCF_036669935.1 Montipora foliosa
TTCACATCTCTTTTTGCGACAGTTATGTCTCGTATGGCCCCAAACTGACCACAATCAACAGGTGTTTTCATAAATGCCACCATTTATCTTATCGTTTTACTAACAGTAAGCTTCAAATCGACTAAGGGTTCAACAAGGACTGGTACGAGTTTCCTCATTGAAAAGAACTCGATATCAAAGCCTCGTGCGCATGCGCCTGTTTCGAGCTTAACACCTCTGATTTCATTGTTTCGATAAAAGATTCAGCCTAATCAGTCAAGTGTTTCTGTTCGAGCTGGTATTTTTTGTCCATTGTTGCTCTAGCCATCTCTATATTAGCTGAGTGTTGAAATGCTCATTGATTAAAAGCATTCAGCTCTGCCGAAATATAGTGAATGTTATTCGCTCACTTTTCCACGAACGTCCGTCGTCGCTGCTAAAGAAGCACTTGGAGGATTGCTGTTTGCTGTAAATTATATTTGAAAAAAATAGAAAACATTACAAGGTTGATTAACATTCCGTGCTTAGCAATTTTGCAGGCCTGTTTTACTTTTCCTTCAGTTTGCGATGGAGTGGATTCGTTCAGTATGATAATTTGATAAATCAGTTCTTGATTAAGAAAATAACACAAACATTGGTGATAAACATTGTATTCCAACGCATTTTTTATAAAACTTGACGTTGAATACAATTATCACCGCTGTTTGTTATTTTCTTAATCAAGCTACGATGGCCTAAGAAAAATAGTTTATACAATTCAGTTCTTGAATTTTGATTGGCCCGGCCTTCATTGTTTATGAGCTATTATTAAATGTTAAAATTAAAATAGCTGTTATTAAAGTTGAGCCCACGTCTCAGCGGTGTTAGTTTCAGAGGGCGCGAAAACGAAGCTTTCGGGTCAAAGCAAAATCTCCTTATCGAACGACAGTGTGATTTCTTGATTCTCGACTGTTTCCTTCGCTTTTTTTTTCGAGTAATTTGAGGTTTGCCTGGCCAAATTTTATTGTGGAAAGTATGATAAGGCACTGTATAGCGTATGGTTGTGTTAACCGGATAATTAAACAACCCCAATTGTGCGAAACTATCAGGGGCAGCTTCCATTTAACAACTTTAGTTTCTCTTCTTCCGAGAAAAAAAAGAGAGGAACTCATTACTTTTTCCACATTTCGCGAGCGAAATCTCTTCTCCAATGTTTATCCGAAAGCCTCGCTTCCGCGCGCTTTGAAACGAACACTTCTGAAACGTGGGCTCAACTGTAATATTAGCTTTTCTAGATGCGTGCATTGACATCGCATGTGACCTTAGTACAGCAACTTGAAGAGTCAATTCTGCCCTTTTTTGCTAAGTCAAGCTACAGCATCATAACAATCTGAATTCGTCCATCCTCCCTCCCTTTCGGCGACGTCTGCTGCACGGGTTGTCCCGTCGCTGCTCGTTGTCTCCCGAAATCGCATTCCCCGTATCTTAGTTTGCTATCCGGGACAATGAGTGGTCAGATTTTCAGTGAGAATGTTTATCTATCCGTTTTGTTTATTCGTCAACTTACTAATGTTAATTAGTTTAGTGCCTCTCACCTTTCCATAGGCATGCTGCAAACATACATGATATTCCTCTCTGTATCCAAGAGGTATCCACGGCTAGTAAATGCCAATGGGCCTGAAAATAATAATAAATATATTCGGAAATATGGCATAAGATGTGCATGTGGGGAAGCGGAAACGAGCTTAGATGTAAAAAAAAAAAAAGAACAACTTCGCTTACCTGCAGTACGCGACTCTTTCAAATCGCATCCATACAACTCGATTTTCAGAGAGATGCTGTTTTCCCAAGAAACGGGGTTGATACGCACAAACACAGCTTTAAATGGCACAGGTAGGATAATGTTTGCCACTGATTTACCATCATAGTTGGCAGGGAATTCCTAAAAACCGTGAAAAACGGGGATACGTTTATGCGAATCAAATTATGCTGTTGCGGCGGTGGGTGAGTGATCTCATTAAGACCTGGAAACTTGCTTGCATAAAAAAAATCATAAAAAAATAATTCAACATATCGCATGGGAAACCCAGAATGGAAACCGGCGACGTTTGGAGCGGTGGCTTGTCATCAGCATTCTAATCTTCCTACAGCTGTCCATTTAGTTACTTCCGTCAACTAATTTTAATATCAACCAACATTTCTCAAAAGCAGACTCCGCATTTAGGGCTCCTCATTCACAAGGCAATATCAACACCCTGGAGATTATGCAGCGGAGAGCCCCGTATTATCTTGAAGTTTACAATACGGCAGATAGTTTTGCTACATATTAACTATGGTGTTCAGGAAATGCTTGATGAGTTGGGGACGCCGGCGTTTTTGTCTGACAATATCAAAATAATATCTTACATTGAAGTGTGGGGTGCCAGGCCTTCCCACTAAAAGGAGAGCCTAATCCAATATAATAATCCAAGACAAACTAACACATCCTTCTTCAGGGATTTGAACACCCAATTTTCAATTCCCAGTTCCATGGTATATAAATGTATTTTCTCCGTAAGGTCTTTTCTTTTTGCTTTTAGCGCACCCAGTCACCAACCGAGTCGTAAGTTATGACGTTGGTAATTCGTCACTTGCCCCCTCCTTCCCCCCCCCCCCCAAACTCACTTGGCAGAGGTAGAAATAAAAGAAAAAAGATACCTTTTTCCCACTTTGTGAGTCAGAACCAACAATCTCAACCCACTGCGTTTAGGTCAAAAAATCGATATAACAGAAGACTTAAATGGTCCGGCTGTTTTCTTTGTTTATTTTTTCTATTTTTTTATGAAAATAAATAGTTCATTTCTATGCTCACCTTGATTTTGCTTCCTTGTTTATAGGGGGTCCAAATGATTCCATCATCACTGTAATAAAGCCGGAAACTCCTCACGAAATTTTGATCAGCACCTTTCGTACTTATCCGACGAATTTTGACTCTGCTCGTGAAGTTCACTTCCAGGAATTGATGTTTGTCTTTTCTGAAATTAGACAAAAACCTCATCGCAAAATATCACAGAAACGTTACTTCCATATCAGAGTTCAATCAGCATTTACGATGACGGCGTCAACTGGAACGCCACCATTTTTCAAACCTTTTCTCTCATTCAGTTATTCCGGTCCGAACAACTTATACCTTATACACAGTAGCCGAACTATCTAGGAACTGGGAGAAGAAAACAGGTGAAATTTGCCATTATGTGCTTCATGAAACTTACCATAGGCAGTCACTTCAAGTCTGTAGCCCATTACCTGGAGGTTCCATACGTATTGAACCCTTGAGTCAAACGGCCCTGTCTCGTGTCTTTTTTTCTTTCTAGAACTGCTATATTTTGAAATACCTTCGTGTCTCGGTTAAGCTGCATGTGACGTAATCAATGGCTGACCATAGGTCTCTTATGATTGGCTATTGTGAAAAACACCCACGAAAACTCCCCTGGGAGGTGCTTCTAAAAACAAAAAGATACGGGACAGGGTTGACTCAGAGGGTTAATATGAGTAATGGGCTCCTGGTTCAAGTTACATATGCTTGAGAAGATAACAGGCGGGATATTACCCGGCAAAACTTTTCATGCGCTAATGCTATCGTTCAGTCCCGTGGTCGTAGACGTCGCCAACTGACTCGGATCGAGCTTATCCACTCACGACCTTTTGTCTGTAAGAGTCATCACATACGTCATACTTTCCCTAAATACTAATAATTATAGCCTTGAAGAACTTACTTAAGCTCCCCATGTGGTACCCAACCCTTGCCTCCCATTCTTCCCTCGTGTGGTGGAGCGCCGTTGGCATAGGATGATGCTGTGATCTGGTCATTACTGATACTTCTTGCTTCCATACCCAAGGCATCGTCACAAGAGGATTCTAATAAAAAAAGAAATCATATCTGGCAATGTTTTATCCAGGCCTGCATAAACGTGGGAACCTTTGCCCCATTCAGGATCGAACTGAATCCCCCTGGGTCACTTAGCCACTTGACCACCTTGGGTTATGGGTCTTTTTCGATATATTAGCTGAATATTTGATATTTTGAAAATGGCTTATTGACCAAAGATCGATTCCCGGCCGAAGTAGTGAAATACAGTTTTTCAGGTTCTTGGCATGCAACTGACTGACCATTTAGGTTGTTTCATAACTGTGCTGATTGTTCGTCGAGCAAAACGTTTCATATCTACAGTCCCAACGTGTGACTTTCATATATTCTGCAACATTCAACACTGGCACGTCAACGCAAGTATAAACTTTTCGATATTGATTGCGGTCACACTTGAGAGAAACACAGAGTAACACTGCTGTTGACACTACTCTAGTGTCAAATCTCTCGTGTTTTGAATCCCTTGGGGAACACTGAATAATAGAGCTTGATTCAACACTAGTGCTAACTCCCGAATGCGACTGCAACCATTAAACAATAGTTTGCAACCAATCTCTAGAGACACAGATAACAACGCTGCAATGTACAATTGCTGGTGGACGAACAAAAGGAGCTAATGAGAAATCTTTTGTTTTCGTCCGCCAAACGTGAAAACCAGTTTTCCCCATAAATGAAACTGGTAAGAACAGCGTTAACCCCTTAAGCCCTTATTAGCCAGAGTACAATCTATAAGTGGTACTATTGGGACTGATTAAAGTTCGGGAATTGAAAGAAAGAAGTGACGATGGCACAGTCAGTTAGCGCGCGGCCCTGGTGCAAGAGGTCCTGAGTACAATTCCCGGATTTGACATCCTTGTTACAGCTTTGTCAGTTGAATTACTATTACGAGTTATCGGCGTTGAATGTGGTTACTTTGCCTTATTTACTTTTACATGGTGATGTTGACTGGTGTTTTTGAACGCATGCGCAGGGCAAGCAAATCTACCGTTTTTGCTCATAAAAATCTGTTTTATTGCCATTGATGTTTGTCTTCAGCTTCCTAAGACTGAAAAGCGTATAAATGAAGAAAAAATAGAATTGAACTTACGTTTGACATAATACTTGAAATGAACGGTTGCTGGTTCTTCATTGGTAAACTCTCTCGAGCCTGATGAGGAGCTGCACGTATTAATTGACCCATTGTACCTGACTACAACATGGGTGGTGCAGTCATGGATTTTGCCGTCTTGATTCGTCTTGTGTTTATCAAGATTAAATGTACATCTGAGATCAACCCATTCCGAGAACTTAAGTTGTCCAAACTGAAAAACAAAGTCAAAATATATGTTCAACACAAAAAGGAAGCTAAGATTCCACCACTTGATTGTTAAATCTACTTTCAGTCTTGAGCATTCGTCAGTCGGGGATAAGGGAGGGTAGGGATGGGGAGGGAGGGGTAGGGATGGGGAGGGGCTAGGAGTAGATCGTGAATTTAATTTTGCCCAAACATGCATTGAATTGGGGTTTTTTAGTTAAACATCCAAGAAGAAAATGGCGCCTGTATAATAAATAACATCTCCAAATTATTAAACGCTCTTGCGTTCTCGGATGAGAACGATGAACAGTTAACCACTTTTTACACTTTTCTAGGGATTTTTTTTGCGAACTTGAAGGAAAGACCACGGGCAAAAACGACGTCATTTCAAAATATAAAATATTTTTTATGGGTTGTTGTTCTCACTCCGCGATTATTCCAACTCTTTTGATATGGCACCCAAAAAGTGCCCGAGTTACCTAGCAGTGGAATTGGGCGGGATTGTACAGCGCTTAAGAATACGAAAAATATGTCTTCCATGAAACTTTAAATTTGGTCTTTTCACGTCTTTGTTTGCAAGCGATGTATATAATATTTAGGGATGCAGGGATGGCGCAATGATGAGATCACTCGCCTCCTACCAATGTTCATGCCTGGGCTCGATTCCCATACACGACGTCACATGTGAATTGATTTTGTTGGTATCTGCTCTCTCTGCGCATTGATCACACATATTCTTGGCTTTTTACGTTCCCGTTGTGGCCGCCTTATTTCGTGCGTTTTCTAATTAGGGAGTTAAGGAACGATGGCGGTTATGCCGAAAAAAAAATTCGCTTTAAAATATAACTTAGGTCCAGGTGGCGGTAGCGGTGCTGGTGGCGGTAACGCGATATGTATTTCGTAAGTATTCCATCTCTTTCAGGTTGTACAATATCGGCGAAATATCCTACAACTGATTTGTGTGAACGGTTTTGAAGTAGACAGAAAATGAAAAAAAATCATTCCTGAATGCTCGCGTTGTTGTGAAAACCACAAATTTCTTCTTTTCAAGTTTCTGTTTTGTCGAGTACGGGACAGAAATGTATAAAAATGCCTGCGGTATGTCTGGCACGTGCAGCGCGACCATTTTCCCGCTATAACCAATAAAATTATTGATTTAAAATTAGATACCATGTTGTTAAGCTCTTCAACCCGAATGTAAGTAATATAATAGTTGGGGTCACACACAACTTGGGTTTGAGTCTTTCCGGAGGGTAAAGGGCTTGGGTTTGGTTCAGCTCAGGTTTCATGTTACCCTTCGGGATGCCGTTACACAGCAATATAAAAGACTTCCCTCAAGGCAAAATAATAGGGTATAATTAATATGATTAGGGGTTTTTGTGTATAAACTACGTTCTGCTTTACGATTGGCCAAGCCACCTCAGGGAGCAGATAATCCGTACTTTTCAGTCCAGGAACTGTTATGGGAAGTTCTTTTAATTTTGAAGTATCTATGGAGATAACCCTAGAGCAGTTTCGGTCTAGAAAAAGCGGTTACACACAAAAACGTTCTTGCTCGTGGGCAAACGGTATTTACCGATGGGTAAATTAAAAATCTAGTGTAACCACAACTATAATTGTCAGTAAAGACGTACACGAAATCGCGAAAGAGACTACATCCGCAATAGAAACCAATTTCCACAACCGAAACACAAAATGAACAAAAATAACAATGCGCAGGCAGAAACCAAATTCGATTTTCAGTCTGACTAAAGTAACTAAGTAAATATGACCAGAGTTGACTGCAAATACCAAAATTCGTGACATGAAGGTCAGAAAATTTGTCACCTTTTTCTCTATCTGTCACACCCTTACCTTTATAGTTACCATGTCTGTGGTCTTGGTCACGGCCGCCTCAACCGAGCTGGCCAATTGAACACAGCTGTGTAGCGACAGGACGGGAGGTAAAGGCCATTCAATTATTCCACTAACAACTTCCTCCGTGGTGAGGTCCGAGTGAGACAATCGAAGTCGCAAATCCACTGTATCACTGTAGGTATATCAGGTAAATATGGGAATTAACAAACTCGGATTATTATGTTCTGCATCAATGCTGCCTGGTTGCAGTGTTACCAATTCTGGTGCAGTGTGTCTTTTTCAGTTATTTAAGCAACCGATGCAGTTGCTACGGTGCCAATGCCAGTTATAACTTATTTTAAACATTCCGGGAAATTTTTTGGGAAAACTTAAGTTTAATAGAAAACCCTAAGAAAAGGGTTACTGGAAATTACTAGTCAAGTTTTTTACCTACATCCTGATTTACGTTCTGCAAAACAAAATCACTTTTTGAACTTTCAGTGCATCCTCCTCTTCCATGACTGTTGAATTTCAAAGTATTCCCCTGTTAGCTATTATAGCAGAGGAGCTTTAGCGTTTTGACTGAAGTGAACGGCTTCGAAGTAAGCTTGCTTCCCATCTGATAAGTTATATCTTCCATCCTACGCATTGATCACGGATCTTTCTCCCACATTGGTCGATTTATTGGCAGTCAATGTTTTGGAAATTATTTGACAGTTATTCCATGAGCGCTCGACGGTTGAATATGAGATGGCAAATAGCCAACGAGGCGCGTAGCTTAGCGCCGAGTTGGGTATAACCAGTCTAATATCCAAACAGCGCAAAAAGTATAATTGTTTTATTATCATTTCATTTTTTAATTAACTCTTGGACACTTGGAGATTAAAGTTTCCAGCTGCATGGCAACACTTGACGCACTCAGTTTCCATATTAGGTCATACGGTATTCGAGCTGATAACTGAGATTGAGTGAACCAATCAGAAAGCTAGACAATATCCAAGGTAAAAAATTTAATAAATTATAATAGACTAAGTAAGCATTAACTTAAAAAACAATCGTACTAAATCATACTTTGTTACCACTCTCTGGTATCCAAGATCTGGCCAAATTTCGACTTTCAAATCTGGCTTGCTGCTCGCTGGATTAACAGTTTGAATTGCCATTTGCGAAGCCCAAATCGAATGGTTCTTGTATTCAACTCCAAGGCTCACCCACTGTTTTCCTCCATTGACAACATGAGCGTGATTCATAACCTGAACCTCAAAGTTGATCTTAAGCTCAGTGCTGTTTTCAGACGATGCGCGAGTGACGTTTCCAAAGTTGAACATGGCAATGTCGTGCAAGCTATCGTTTCCTGAAGACGTCAGTTTTGTTGTGTTATTACTTGTTGTTAGTTGTTCACTTGCAAAAGTGAACGCTGCCTCTGTGAGTCGCAAAATCGCGGTGCCATTGAAAGGAAGTTTGATTTTTGCCTTCAGTGGTGTAGATTCAGGAATCTCCATCGTAAAGTTGAATCGGACCTTGCGACCTGTAAACTGCCATTCTGTGGATCTTTGAAGGCCAAACCTAAATTCGGAGGCCTGGAAATATATTATAGTTTAAATTAAAGACCCTCTAACTCTTATTTTTCCCCGTTTTTTAACTTTTCGTTTAAATATCTATAGTGTTTGGAGTGTAGTTCTTCAAAAAATTTCCCTCATAATGTATTCACGCGTTTTAGCGGCCCTTTGATGTATGTTCCAAAAGTCGGGTCTTGGTAACTAATGACGTCAGAGAATTTCATTCTGAATCGTCAGAACATTCACTAGCATCCGAAGGGTAACTATGTCCGACATTTCCAAAAAGATTTAACAAAAAGCTCTGGATTTTCAACAAAACTTCTTACACTTTAGCACATTTCTTCAGTTTCTGAAGAGATGCGAACAAGTAACTTCTTTGACGTCATTAGTTACCAGGACCCCACTGGCTCGGCTAACATTTTTTTGCGTTTAAATCAAAATCTCGCTAAAAGGCGTGGATACACTATGAGGGAAAATTTTTATGAAGTACTACACTCCAGATACTGTAGATTTTTTAACGAAAAGTTAACTAAACGTGGACAAAAAAAAAGAGGGGCATAGGAAACTTTAAGATTTATGCTAGATAACCGATCAGAACAGTTTTTAGATATCCGTGTGCAGAGGACTTACAAGGCTAAACCAAAATAATTGATAGCTGGTCATGGCAAAAAAGTCAAGGAACAAGACTAATTGCACGGCAAATTTCTTCACCTGTCTCAGTTTACTTCATCTCTTTCGTGCATTTGGCAGCGAATTAATGGTATATGAGCCAACAGACCAATTTCGATATAGTAAAATTCAGTCCTAAACAAAAGACATCATCTCGAGGCTCTGAGGATCTTTAGATTAATTCCCCAGAACCTCGAGATGATGACCCTTTGTTTAATACTGAATTTTAATACATTGAAATTGGTCTATTCAGTGCATGTGTCAATTCAGCGCATGTGCCAATCTGTCCTCGTGACGGTATTTTATTGACAACATGTTGTTGTGTGATCCATTGTCCACAGATGCCCAGTTGACAGATGTCCCCACTATGGGTGGTTTGCAACCAATCTCTAGAGACACAAATAACAATAGGGGTATCCAATGGTTTCATTCAATTTAAAAGTGCTCGCAAAATTTGGCCTTTGCTCGAATTGCTCGCAAAAATTACACGGGCGCTCGCTTGCTCTTGCTCGCCAATTTTTTGAAAGTGCTCGCATGCTCGGATTCTTGTTAAAATGTGCTCGATTGCTCGAAATTTCAGTACTCTTTTACCTTCAGAGCTCGTATTGGAGCTTGTCAGCTGATCTATAGGGCTATAATTGGTTAGATTCTAGAAGTCTCCAAATAAATAAAGCTTCATTGCATTGAACATGATCTTTTTAAGTCAATCAGCGGGAAACCAGTTTGTCGATCATTGAACCCGAAGCCCAAAATGCTTATGCATGCGAAGCCCAAAATGGTTAGACTGAATGTCACCGACGTTATTTACATTTCGTAAGAACTATATAACAAAAAAAAACATACCTTCCATTTTAGCGTCGGGTTAGACAGAGATAGAAAACTTTAGATCACGGGCTTTGGATCTAGTAGACAGTGAGTAGATCTCCTTGAGAGATTTGAGAGCTCTTGAAGTTCTTGAATATCCACCCACTTACTCACGTGAAGCTACGTGACGTAATTTGGCATCAAGCAGAGAACAATTGGGCTGTAAGCTGCTGGGATTGGTTGAACCGTACCGCCCTAGCTTTGCACCTATTCTTCTGTTTTGGAGGTGTCAGCCAGATTATATGCTATTATTTAGCGAAAATTCCGGCTAGCAAAAAATTTACGAACTACTCAAAGTGCTCGCTGCTCGCCATCTATATTTTTCTAAAGTGCTCGAGACTCGCCATCTGTATTTTCTCAAGTGGTCGATGCCCGCAAGAAAAAAATTGACAACTGCTCGTGCTCACAAAAATAAATACCCTGCTCGAATGCTCGCAAATGCTGACGAAGACCATTCGATACCCCTAACAATGCTGCAATGTACAAATTGCTAGCGGACGAACAAAATGAACTAATGAGAGATCTTTTGTTTTCGTCCACCAACATGGTGGCAATGACGTAACGTGAAACCTGCTGTTCGGTTCACTCAGAAGGAAAACGAACAGGAAAACGAGGAAAGATCTTAATCGACCCTAAACATTTTGCATTAAATCACGTGGTATTTGGTGACTTCGGTCCGGAGAGCCTAACTCCTGTGCAAGAGATGACTGAGAGTTTCAATTTGTTCAGATCGTTTGTTGTTAGATCACTTTTCTCAAAGACTTTTCTTCATGAGTAACTAATGATACATTACTTACAGACGATATGGGAGAAACACAAAGTTCGCTCGCAGGTTAAACGTGCGCGATGAAAACTAGTTGAGTCTTTTATCAATGAATTTTTGGAAACTGATCCTCTCCAAAATTAAAACTAAGAACAGCTGCAGAATATTGACTTTGGATACGCGCACAGAACAAGTTATGGAGCCAATGAAAACAATATTGAGATTAGCGGGAATAAATAATTAACGGTTTAACGCAAACTGTGTAGATTATCCATACTGAAAGTGAAATTCCGTTTAGCTCAGGTTTGGAGTCTCTGACATAATATCGCGAAATTAAATTCCCTTTTAAAGTAGTGAGTGCAGGATTAGTAATTCGTCTTCAGTTGAAAATTATCATCATTTTTAGGACTAATCGGCACTAGTTTTGAATTTGAATTTTGATCACCTTCATTATATTATTAGTTTAGGGTACAAGATCGACGATGCGATAATTCATCTTACCTTCTAAACACCATTAAGCACAATTACTATCACTTCTAAGTTAGGGACAACTCGCAAAGCGCTTCAATTTACAGTTTCAATTCGCATGCATGACCGCGGCAAGCCCTAGTGATTTAACCTTCACGCTGAAATTATAGGATTGCCTTATCAGGACATGAAGTGAAATATCCCTATTTTTGAAGCACACTTTTGGTACTTTATTTTGGAAATTTGCTCTTACGTTCGCGACAAAAAAAAAACAGCTTAAAATGTTTCGCAGCCGATGGCTTCGATTTAGTGTTTATCGTGCATGCAAGGATCGTTTCTTGTGTCAGAACGGGAAGTTAAGAACTGAAACAACCTACGTATACAATCAACTAGTTTTTGCTGTTTAAGTTTGTGTGCGGAAAAAAAGTCTTACCTCACAAAAAGAAGTTATTAGCTCAAGAAACAATAAGAAAGCTGCAATCTTGTGACAAAAAAGTAGATTTCCTTTCTCCATCACTGCTTTCCGAGAGAGTGCCTTAATGCAACTAAATTCGACTTGAAGTGGCCCAAAACTATTCAATTATTAACGAGATATTTATGAGAAGTTGCCGTTAGAAGTTATTATGCAAGAGCGACATAATATGACTTGATTAATTTAAGGAAGCCCTTTCAACTCCGCTTTTAAAATGACATCTCTGATGTTTTACTTATTTACGCATTTGGCGCCAGTACGCCTTCGATACTGTTTTTCCAAATAACTTTCCATATTGCATGTTTAAAGCACTGCATGTGCATTGAAAAAACACATAAGTAACGTCAAAGTCGGAAAAAATGGCTTAATCCTTCACAATAACAATTTTCAGTATCAAGAAAACCGCTTTTTTTTCCCGGGGTAACAGCTTAATTAATGAATTAAAAATATCGAATTCTTCTTGACATGAAAATACAGTTATGATGAGCCAAGTTCGATGAGCCAACTTCTTTTGCTGTCTAAAATCTGCGGGCAGTCAGTCATGGATAGCCTTGTCATGCATAAATACAAAGAACCGCATCCACGAATTCGTTTGTTTGTCATGAGTGGTTAAAAAAACAATTCAGCAGTGCAGGTTGATAAGTTGTTCTAGTATTCTGCATAGCAACAGTAATGATACCCTTCGGATGACAGGTGACAGGAATATTTACTTTAGCTAAGAAAAAAGCCGTAATGTCATCTTATGTCTATGAAAATATAGTTCAAGATCTCCTGTTACTATCCTAAGCGTGAAGCAGCATTATTGAGAATAAATCAACGGATTATTCCTAGCTTTAGCTTAAGCAGTCCACGCGGCGTGGCCCACATATTTTCATCTTGTGCTGACAACATGCGCATAGTAAGAGATGAGCTACACCTATGGACCACTTTCATAAATGGCGACCCATTTAATGTTCCATTGTATTCATGTTAATTTGACCTAATGGCCTCATTTTTGTTTTAAAGATTTCTTACAGCACACCCCAAAGACAATAACACGTCAAAGTTATTTTTTAAAAGGTCTATTCTAGAAAACCAGAGGCCATCTGTTATCAAATAATAGGTATAACACAGAAAACTGGCGGTGGGGTGGGCCAGGATCTGCTTGGGAGAAGACAGCCTTGTTTCAAAGATGACGCATTTCAAAAATTCATTTACAATAGGCTAGTTGACGCGCCGACCTCTCAAAATATCACTCCCGGCTGCAAGACTCACACCCTCCCTAATGAAAAAACAGCTCGTGTCAGTCAAAAAAAGTGAAATATTTATTAAATTCTCAGCGGGTACTTGTGATAGTTAAAAATACCAATTGTCTAAGAAAAAGTTTACTTGAGTATATTTATCAGCATTTCCAAAGCCATCTCTGGTGCATCCTTAGGAACCATATGCCCAGCGTTAAGTATATAATAAAGCTCAAAGTTCTTAAATGCCTTCAAAAATGCAGCAGTGTGTTTAGTGGGGATTTTAGATGATGCCTGGACATACAATGGTTTTCTGGAAGAATTAGAAAACTGAGGCAGATAATCCCAGTTAAGCTTTTTAATCCACGACTCTGCACCAAGTATACCACAGATCATGTCAAGTTGGCCTTCATAGACGACCACTTTGACTCCATCTCTGAGAAGTTTGCTGACATCTGATAAAACAGATGATGGGATATCCAGTTTTTGAGCTTGTGCGACCATGCCTGATTGACCACCCCACGTGACAAAATCTGGTATTATCTTAAGCTTCTTTCTGATTGGACCATTCATGAGCTCAAAGAGAGAATCACTGTGGGTTCTTGCTATGTAGCGAGGAAACCGTTTTTGATGGGGTGAAAGTCTTAAAATGTGCTTGTAGATAGAGGCAAACTTATCAAAATCTGGAGTGTTATGCCTCAGAACATAATAAACATCCACATTGTCAGTTGCACTTGCAATAAGTTTGTTTTGCAGGTCATTGAAATACATGGCAGTCTCATAATCTCCTTCCTCTGTTGCCTTTGCAATTTTCCCAGCCACATCCTGGACTCTGTGAAAATCTTTCTCATCCAAGAGAGAAAGAGAATATAGATAGGGTCCATAGGAGAGAACAGTTTCAGGAAAAGAAATCAAAGAATCGCCAAGAGCTATTCCCATGAACTTGCACTGAATCGTTTCCTCTTGAATGGCTTCATATAAGGCAACGCCAAAAGCAGACACCATTTTGCCACCGTACGATTCCCCCGCCATGTAAAATGGAATGGTCTCAAAAACGGGCAGCTTTTCAAGAAAGGCTCGAAAGAAAATCATGAAGTCAGATGTTATACCTAAAACGGAAAATTAAACAAACAAGTAGGTAATTATCACAGATGATGCGTTGCAGAATGGAATGACACAAACAATTTCTTCCCAATTTTCTGCAAGCAAAAGTCAAGGTGATACATTGAATCAACAAGGCTGGAAATCTAACGATGTAGTCCCAAGCTAGTAGGAGCCGAAGGATACACGACGCTTTGCTACAAATGTTAAGCAATTTGAGTATACAAATAGCGACAGCGAACTACTATCTGTTCCATTTGAATGAAAAACATATTGCCGTGAGTGGGAATCAAACCCGCGTCCCCCTGGTTACTAGTCGGGTGTACTAACCACTGCACCATCACGACAACCCTGCTTCCCCGACGTTTAACATTCAGGAACAGGACGTACATCGGATCATCCGAGGATGATTCATAGGCTACCAGCTAGTAACAAATTATATTTTCAAACCCGCGTCCCTCTGGTTACTAGTCGGGTGTGCTAACCACTTGGGACTACATCGTTGGATTTCCAGCCTTGTTGATTCAAAAATACAATTTGTTACTAGCTGGTAGCCTATGAATCATCCTCGGATGATCCGATGTACGTCCTGTTCCTGAACTATGATGTTAAACGCCGGAGAACCCCGTGGCTAACTAATAACCTCACTGATTGCTGGGTTACCAGCAGGGTTGTCGTGATGGTTCAGTGGTTAGAACACCCGACTAGTAACCAGGGGGACGCGGGTTCGATTCCCACTCACGGCAATATGTTTTTCATTCAAATGGATCAGTTAGTAGTTCACTGTCGCTATTTGTATACTCAAATTAGATATATATATATATAATCCAGGTGATGTGATCAACAAAAGGTATGCCTTGGCATTTTATTATTAACTAGTTTCATACTAGTTTTTTACCGGTGGCAAAATGGTGAGAGGCGTGGCCCGGGTTCGATTTCCAGATTTGGCGTCATATGTGGGCTGAGATTGTTGGTTCTCTACTCTGAACCGAGAGGTTTTTTCTCCGGGTACTCCCGTTTTCTCCGCTCCTCAAAACCCAACATCTGACTTGGCTTGCGTTAATTGTTGATTTCAGTTTACAGTGTCCCCAATTAGTGCTCCAGCGCTAGAACGACTAGACACTGTTATGGAATCCTTCAATCACCATTAGATTATTTTGTGCTTGTTCTCCATTTAAGTTTCGTTGCTCGAGATCTCTTCGTCATAATCAATATAACCTTGCTGTAATTCCTGTAGAGTATCCTTCAAGTTGGTGCAGTCGTCAAACCGAATAACTAAACCCTTCGATTCCTTTCTGGCTCCTTGTAACTCGCGAAAAAACGCTGTTTGTATTTGTTACGTATTTCTCTGTTTGATGTCGTGGCCTCCACTTCAATAACAACTTTAACTGGAATTTCCAACTCTCCTTGCACAAGAGGTGATCTTCGGTGCTTCGTATAACTTAACGTTAACGCAGATCATAATTTTTTTGGCAATTTTCCTGAAATTTAGTTTCTTAACTTTTTCGGCACCAAATCTCCGCGAAATCTGCTTTGTTTAATTTCGCGAAATTAAATTTCCGCAAAATAAGTACCAACAAAGTACTAACTTCGAGTGCTGTTCTGATAGTTTGAAAAACTTAGTGGACAAATTGAATTTATGACGAAAATATATATATATATATTTAACGTGAATTCGAACTTGCAGTTTTTTGTTGATCTGAAACTCCCTCAATCTTACAACGATGCCAAAAATCATCCTCTCTTGTCAACACTTAAGTTTTCAACGTGTTAACGGATTAGGTAATTATTGCAAGCGTTAAATGTTAAAATGAGCGTAGTCAGGAACCCATGACCCGGAGCCTACAGCTCCCATACTGGGCCTATGTAACGGCATTTTTACAGACCGATCTATTTTTAGACTATCCTTTCCCGAAAAAAGAAAGGCAGTTCCGGTTCGGTGACCCTATGACGCCA
This sequence comes from Montipora foliosa, assembly GCF_036669935.1. Taxonomy (NCBI): domain Eukaryota; kingdom Metazoa; phylum Cnidaria; class Anthozoa; order Scleractinia; family Acroporidae; genus Montipora; species Montipora foliosa. The sequence continues at coordinate 5,491,587 of NC_090874.1, forward strand.
GCTTAATTTCTTGTAATTGGTTATCGGGCTCCTGTGGGAGTGTCATTCGCGGGAAATTCAATCTATTTAAAAAAATAAATCGGTCTGTGAAAACGCCGTGACACGAACACAATAGAGTTGTAGGCTCCGGGTCATGGGTTCCTGACGTAATATTTACCCAGGACGCTCCATTCATCCGAAAGTGATTTTTAGGGAGGTCCTACATCCGATCAAAGTGGAATTTAGAAATGTTGGTACAAACGGCCACGAGTCCGGTATGTAATCCGGGCCACATTGGTGGGAGGCGATTACTATATTCACTAAGACATCCCTACTTTCCTTCACATTGACTATCGGTGCTTTTGATATGAGCGGCTAACAGACTTAAATACTGTTTACTATGAGTAATCAGTGATTTGAAGTGCGTTCGTAGGGAGTACTTTGAAGGTTAGAAAGACTAGGTGAGCCGAGATGCCATGATGTCTTCAAGAAAAGAGCACGAGGTTCACTATCATCCTTTGAGCATATGAGGTAGCACGTTTGACTTAATTCAACATTGCGCTGAAAAAGCAGACGAAAGAATAACGAAAACTTGCTCAAGTTCACCCCATGCACAGGATACCCAATATTATAAATTGCGTTCTTCAGGAGCCCATGGGCAGCTGCGTTCTCCTAATGCCGAACGCAATTATGGGTGCGTAAAACGTGACGGTCAATTATCGATTTTTATTCCTCGACCGGCTTCCGGTCATTAAAACCCTTCAATGATCCAAACTACTGGACGAATCCCTATGGGATGCCGTTTTATCCAAACACGTCTTGTCATATATAAACGTTGTCATTAAAATAATATATAAAACTTGCTTGAAAATATAAAACTTGTCACGCCATATATAAAACTTGTTGCAATAAAACTTGTCACACCATACATAAAATATAACTTGTCACACAAACGCTTATTGGAACCCAGTACCGCGCCAAAAGGCAAGAACAAGGCGATGAACATTAGAAAGATGGCTACTCAGAGAGACCTCGTTGAGAGACTATCAAGTCTTGCTGGTGGTCTTAGAGACCAAAACAGAGTGGAAAGGCAAAGAGGTAATAAATAAATGAGTTACTTTGTCGATTATTAGAGCAAAGTGAGGCAATCACCATCGGCAGCCTAAGTTACGCGAAGTCGTCATTTCAACAGCTCTGCGTCGCTGATGTCCTTATTGCCAGCAACCCGGAACGGTTTGCTACAAGTAGAACAATGAATCTGGGCCTCAGTGATCATGATTTGATCTCTGCTATACGGAAGCAGAAGACCACTAGACCTCAACCTGTAAGCTCATTGAATATCGTAGTATGAAGGGCTTCGACAATGATCGTTTCCTAGATTATCTTGGTAAAATCCCCTGGCATACTGCATGTATCTTCGATGAAATTGATGATATTTGTGTACACTGCAGTGGACCAGCAGATGCCATACAAAAAGAAGTATATGCGGGGAGACCAGCTGCCGTGGATAACCCCTGGGATCTCCCACTGCAATCCACTACACTTCAAGCTCTTTTCAGACCGCGTCAAACCATCTCTGGAGTATTAATTATAAGAAAGATGAAGTTGTCGGGTTTAACTATAGACCGTTTTCACTGTCACACAACAAAAAAAATCGAAACCGAAAACTTGGAATGTTGCAGGAGAAAAATTCACCAATTCTCAGGTCTGTGCGCTACAGCGTTTCTGAGTCATTTGTCAAAGCGTTTTACGCAACTTTATAGGGTTTTTAATCCTTTATTATATCTCTCAGATAGTACGCGCGCTGTAATTGGCTAAATTAGCGGGCCGTATTCTACAGTACGGCCAGCTGTACAGCCCGCTAAATTTAAAATTTCGACAAAACATCATCTAGCGAGTTTTTCATGTCATTTCTGTTGCATAAACTTGTACTGAAAACTGTTTGAATCTTGCAAGCAACTATTTCAAACTTAACAGCCAAGAAAATTTAGTTTTTGGGATTTTGGCACGGCATTCTTTGTGGCAGTCGAACCTTCCGCTTCACTTTGACTAGTTTCCTTGCCCGCGCGCCGGTTAACCTCAGATATATAATAAATATCTTACTAACCTCGTTTTCTCGGTCCGTTCTGTAAGTTACGGACCCTCGTTTTTTCCCGTTGATTTATGGCCCAAGCGCGAAGCGCACGGGCCATAAATCAAGCCGGCTGCCGATGGTGATCGGTCCGTAACTTACAGTACGGACCTCGAACTCGTTTAGTAAGAGGTATGGAAACTCAAATTCATCGCCTCGTTCTCGCCCTTTGATGCGGTACTGGGTTCCAATAGGCGTATTGCGTGACAAGTTTTATTGCAACAAGTTTTACATGGCTTGAAAAGTTTTATTGCAACAAGTTTTGTATATGGCGTGACAAGTTTTATATTTTCAAATGATGTTTTGTATACGACGTGACAAGTTTTATAATTTGTAGCAAGTTTTATGTATAAGCTAAGATGTTTTATTTAAAGAGCAATAAGTTTTATATATTTAATGATAAGTTTTATATATTACAAGAAGTATTTTTGATACAAACGGCATTCCATAAATCCCTTCCTTCTCACCTGAAATGTTTGTGGTTAGTGCGCCTTTATCGAGAACGTAGCTGTAGCCACAACCAACCGGATTGTCCACAAAGAGAACGTTTGCTTCTTTGATCCAAGTTGTACTTCGCTTGTTCAGATTTACATCTAGTGGTCCTATCTCCTCAAAATTTCCAAATCCTGTCGAAGAGGCACCCGGCCCGCCTTGTAACCACAAAAGAAGGGGCTTGTCCTTTCGTGGAACAGAATCACTGGTGTCTGCTCCATACAACAACCAAAACATGTATGCTCCTTCCCTAACTTCCACATATCCACAGCTTTCATCTGGTATTTCTGAGAGCAATGAAGACTCAGTGTTCGACAAAATTGAGGAAATTGCCAACGTCAATATCGTCAAGGAATGGAAAAAAATCATTTTGCATTCATTGCGAATTAACGATTTCTGTAGCACAAATCTTTTTATACGGTGTGAAAATGAGTCATGTGCAACGCATGGGACATCTGAGAAGCATCCTGTTTCCGGAAAAGGAAACAAGATGCAAATACTTTAACGTGACGTCATCACAATTAGAAAAATGAGGAATTCTTAATCCTTTTGAGATTTAGTTTAGTTAGTTATTAAAACAGCTGAATTTTCAGTTTGATAGGGTTTTTCGTCTTGTGATAAAGCAAGGTTGAATTTCTAAGCTTTTGCGGGACACGATATTTAAAATTGCGGCCGAGAATGCTATCCAAAGGTTTAATCAAAGTGCCACTGTCGTTACTCGTGGATATGAAAGTTACCGCGATTGTTTAAAATTGGCAGGCTGAAGTTTTCTTTACGCATTATCATTGATAGTTGGATAATTGTGTAACAGCACGGTGGGCTCTCATATGCAACAATGCATGTATGTGAGGTAATTCCCTTTGCTGGAATTCAACCCTGTGAAATAAGTATACCATTTATCCAATAGGGATAAGATTACTCGTTAACACATCCTCTATAAAGAGCTGTACCATGTGTTCAAAGTTCGTTGCAAAAATGACAGGGTACTTTAGCATAAGGTCTGATTTTTGTTTGCCAGGTCATATTGTTAATGTTATCAGGTTTAGCAAGTAGAGCAGATCCATTCAGTAATATTAACACTTTTTGTGCCAGTTATACATTCCTCCAACAAACCTTGCGAATATTTATCACTATATTTGATACTGTTACACTTAGAAACAGATGATCTGAACCATAAATGATCACAGCAAGTGCATACATATTCAGGGCCATGTGTTATCTTATCACGAAAAAGACTGAATCACTTTTGACATGGAATGTCTAATAGAGTCTTGACCTTGACAAATTTCAGTTTAGTTTAGCCTTAAGCTCTGCATAGCTTTTCTTAAATGGTTTTATGCTTTTCTGATATGTAGGTCTCCGATAAGTATTTGATGGATTTGGATCAGTTTGATTTGTTCAAGTTGTATTCATGTGGATTTGATGACTCATAGCTTGCAGAACTTCGTGATAGCTTTGATAAACATTGGTATACTTTGATAGCTTCGGTGTTACTCTCCAAATGGCAGTCACCTTCCAAATGGAATTTATTCATTCCCCGTGAGCTTAGGGGATGAACATCAAGTGCTGTCTTCTCACATTGTGTCTGTCGATTCCATTTCTACATGTATTAAAGTCTTCGCGTTGGTCGGTGAAAGGCGGTGCACAACTAATTGCATCAATCTGTACTTGTTCAGAATATTTTGCTTCACCTTCGAAGAGAGCCATTTCTTTAATTCTTCCGTTTCAAGCTTCTAAATGCAGCGGAAGGTGCTCAAACACTTAAGTATAAAAGCGGCATACACCAATGGCGGCGCACAACCACGCGAACAGGAAGTCACAGCTGTCGTCACAGCTTTCTAAGCTGTGTTGTGATTATCCATCCTGATTGGTGATTGGCTTATTAGATCGAACTTCCGGTTACGAAGGAGTGATATATTTGCATATAGAACCTCACCAAAACTCGTGGATATATCCACGAGTAAAAACTGACGCCGGAAACCTGTAAAAACATCAGGAATTTAGTTTGGCTGTCTTCAACACTCTCTGCTGTATAATGAGCTAGCAAACATTCGTATAGACACGTCTCCTAGTATATTGGCTGTTTAGGCCACAAAAACACGAGGGAAATCGATGTTTTTATGCAACTGGCATGTTTTTCGAAAGCCGTCACCATGTCACGCACTGTAAAAAACTCTGAAATTCAAACTGCTCTATTTTCGAAACGAAGCGCGGTACCGAGATGAAAACATGCAAACAAATATATTTTTAAAACCTCTTGTAGCTGATCAAGATAAAAACTCAAAAAGCCCTTTAGTGTTGTGTTTTATTTTTTCTGACGTCACGTGCAACCCAAGAATACAGAAAGTATCGTAAACATTCATAACAGCTAACTTTGGGCCTCATTAGGCTTAAGGTTAGGTTTTATGAATGTTTGTTATACTTTCTGTATTGATAGAACAATGAACTGTGTTTTGTATCTGCCGGTGTGACAGTGAAAACCGGCAATTCGAAAGTCACGCAACGCTTCAGTACAACCGAGACCTGTTACACGCGTGACTAGTACTCAATTATCCCTCCTCTCCCCTCCCCAGGAAACTTCCAATGTCAGATTCAATATGGCGGAAACTCCGAAAAGACACGATTTTCAAACTTCCGCGGACCTTGAAAGGGTCACTGATTACGCTGAAGAGAAAGAGATAAACACATCGGATCTAGAAAATGTAAGTGTGCTACTGTGCAATGTGTTATAGACTTTTAAAAGCCACAAACTCTGAAATCAAACATAACCGTGAACGTTGGATGGGGCAATCAACGCCTAAACATTCTTCCAAATTTCATGTTGACTGTAATTTTTCACCCAGGCTCTCAGTTTAGTGGAGGGAAAATACTCGGAGGAGAAAGCTGCCAAGTTACAAAGGTTAGTAGCTGCTGATATATTAAGATTTTGAATCGTGAATATTTTTCTTAGCGCATAGCTAAATTCACGCTAATGAACTGACTTCTATTGCTTAATTTCACTGGGATTTTTTAGTCATATTTTAAGAAATTATGATCATCTAAGTTTTTGGTTGTAGGGAGAAAGAACTCGCGAGAGTTGTCATCAAAAAGGAAGACGTCGATTTAATTGTATGTATGCTAATTTTAATAATTACGAGCTTGACCTTGAAACTTAAATGAGTTAAGTTAAGAATGCCGGCTGTTTACTTTTGAAGGTAGCAATAAGCATTGACATGTAAGGTTTAGTAATTATTTTTTCGTCGCACACATTGTTTACATGTAATTATGAAATAAAAAGACTCCATTAGGCTCCGTGCAAACAGATGCAACATTGATGACCAACAACTCCCAGCATTGTTGAGGCCCTGCCAGGGGGGTCCCTTGTCACTTGTCTGAATTTTAAAATCTCCCCTTTCAGCATGTAATCAATACTTGTGTCGCTATCGGAAATTGAAAGAAAATTATTAAATTTTTGTCCTTGTCGGAATTTCAGTTCATAAATGGGATTTTGTTTTTCAACATACTAACATACAGGGCAAGTGTGTTTTACTTGGTGTGATCATGTCACTTTAGAAAAGTAATATAATGTCACCTGATATGGAAATGCCTGTAGCTCTGAACTTTATGGGCATTCCACAGTTAACTGGATTTGCTTATTGAGCATGTAAAAGGCAACTACATATAGCCATTCTTGTGGCTGCAATTTGATACATTAAATCACAACAAAGAAATAAATGATTTAAAAATGAAGACTATGTATTCATATATGATCCATTTCATATATTATTTCATCGTAGACTATGTATTGTTGTTGGTTTTGAAGTTTCCCCACGATTCCTGAATCTCTTATAA
>NC_090874.1:5503019-5515519 GCF_036669935.1 Montipora foliosa
CCCTAAGCGAGACGACGAGCATCCCCGTCGGGATTGGTGCACCACAGATGTGCACCAACATGGCGTTTTCATACTGGCCTCTGTAAATTTCTGCGAAACATTTCGACGAATGTCTGAAGTTTGGGGAAACGCACAGGCCTAAAACTTGGAGAAGTGTCTTCTTCATTTATCTTCTACAACATCACGAATTCTTGACTTTTTCCACTGGATGGTTTTCGATTTATTTTTTTATTGCGTGACAGTGAAAACGATCTATTGTCCTCACTCTCTGATCAACCATGACTGTCTCGTGAGTTCTGACGTTGTCTGCTACTGCTACACTACTGGTCTCGTGATCGTCATCTTTCGAAATGCCACACCATCTTTGTCGGGGTCGTCACATATCGGACGAGTACTCTTACTTAATCTAATGGTCTGCGATTTTTCAAGGATCTAAACAACTGGCGACTGGGAAGAATGGTGGGCATAAGCTTTGTTTCAGCATTTGTCGCTCTTTCCCTTTATTTTGCCGCAGGCACTTCATTTGCAGCTTCCGCATCATTCCCAATACCAGACGAAGATTGGAGTTACGTAAATGTGAGAGAGAACGCCTTTATGTTCTGGTGGCTCTATGGAGCCCAGACAACCGATCCATCTCAGCGCCTGAATAAGCCACTTGTAATGTGGCTCCAAGGTGGCCCTGGAGGATCGTCTACTGGATTTGGAAATTTTGAGGAGCTGGGACCACTAACAGTTGATCTGAAACCGCGCAATACAACTTGGCTTCGAGCTGCCAATGTGCTGTTCGTGGATAATCCAGTTGGAGCAGGCTACAGTTACGTCACGGACGTAAGGGCTTTTACAACAAACATAACTGGTGCGTTGAGGCCCATAATTGTTCTCTTCATAAAAATATCAGTCATGAGGTTGATTTCCAAGTTTGCTTTGAAGACTAATTTCCTTGCAGGGACACTATCGATAAAGATCGATAACATAAATATACGCATTTATAAATCGAAACACGTTATTCTTGGGTCGCATGTCACGAAAGTGAAAATATAAATCGCTTACCATTTAAGAAATTGAGTCAAGAGATGGAAATGTTATAGAAGAGGAATAAATAAACAACGGGCCGGTCCAAGTCCAAGGGCTGTGCGATATTCCGTACTTAAGTTATTCGGCGAAATTTAATACTCAAATTTGTAGACTTTAGTATGGAGGCGGCCGGAAACCTGTAGAAACATAGATGGAATTTAGTTTGGCTGTCTTTAACACTTTCTGCTGTATAATGAGCTAGCAAACATTCGTATAGACACGGCTCCTAGTATATTGGCTGTTTAGGCCACAAAAACACGAGGGAAATCGATGTTTTTATGCAACTGGCATGTTTTTCGAAAGCCGTCACCATGTCACGCACTGTAAAAAACTCTGAAATTCAAACTGCTCTATTTTCGAAACGAAGCACGGTACCGAGTTGAAAACCTGCAAACAGATATATTTTTAAAACCTCTTGTAGCTGATCAAGATAAAAACTCAAAAAGCTCTTTAGTTTTGTATTTTATTTTTTTGTGACGTCACGTGCAACCCAAGAATAGGAACTTCCGTCAAATAGCGGGCCATAAGTTTGCCAAAACGACGAAGTTTATGCTTTTACTGATGCTGTCACACGAGACGTATTTTGACCGCGTAGGTCATGTAAACTCCGCGTGATCTACTGCAAGAAAGTTTCCCAGGGATGTCGTGGGGGGTACTTTGGGGGTTCTAGAAGATGTATGGGAAGGTTACCCGGGGAGGGGGGTACTCCCCTATGTCGGCTATATAGGTACGTGCCGCGGAATAGGGTATGGTTTTTGGAGGTTCTCTATCCTTAAATAGGGTATCCTTTTCGGCTATGTTGGCATAGTGTCCCGGTGTGATCCTTAGGTAGGGTGCCTAAATTTGTATCAGCAAAAATAGCAGGGTGTAAACACCCAGTTAAGCAGAAAACAAATGATCTGTCAAAGTTAAAGTATTGCCAAAGCGATTTTTAAAAGATTGTGTTGTGTTGTCTTCCCTTGCATAGGGTGTAATTTTTCGGATTTGGGCCTTAAATAGGGTATCAATTTTCGTTGGAGTGTTCCTTAAATAGGGTCAGGGTTTAAGGCCCTTCGCGGCACACACCTATCCAGATTTTTTGGGAGTACCCCCCCCCCCCCCCCCCGGGGAAGGTTACAGAATTTCAGGGAATTGGGTGGACCTCTCCATTCTTCTTACTTTAAAAATGCTTTTATGTGAACATCATAAAGAAATATTTATTTACGTTTTTACTATATGGGCACAACAAGTTAAGAGGGAAAAAACTTATTTTAGACGCACTCAATCTCTTTAAATCAACTCTATGCAGTGCCATGAATCAGTCAATAACAATGACTATCAATGGATATTATAATGATTGAAGTTGCAGCGAGGGATTTTGTGTACCAAGTTGTCAGCTTACTGACTCACTGTGATTTTCTTTGCTTTAATTTACTAGGAATAACAGATGACCTTATTGTCCTCTTTAAAGCTTTCCTAGAGACATACACAGTTTTCCAAAATATTCCATTTTACATTTTCTGTGAGTCCTATGGAGGCAAGTATACATCTTCATTTGGTGTGGCATTGTTCAAAGCCATCCAAGCTGGGAGCATCAAGTGTAACTTCAGGGGAGTTGCTCTGGGGGACTCGTGGATATCACCAGTGGATTCTGTATTATCTTGGGGACCTTATCTTTATGCTCTTTCCCAGCTAGATGATAAAGATCTGAAGCAAGTGAACGCGGCAGCTCAAGCTACAGCTGATGCTGTTGCATCTGGTCAGTACGCAAAAGCCACTCAGCTCTGGGATGAAACTGAAAATGTCATTGAAAAGACAACAGACCATGTTGACATTTATAATGTTCTTAAACACTATTCTCCTCCCTTCCCCCAGTTGAAGTCCACAGGTGAGACTACACTTGATAGTTTATATGCTCGTCATGTTGGCCGTCTCTATGAGGACCCTCTAACAGCACTTATGAATGGGCCAATAAGAGATAAGTTAGGTATCATCCCTTGCAACGTTACTTGGGGAGGCCAATCTGCTGATGTCTTCAAGTACCAGTCTGAGGATTTCATGAAACCAGTCATATCCGATGTCAGTGAGCTTTTGCAATATGGAATGAAAGTGGTGATCTATCAAGGTCAATTGGACATTATCTGTGGTACTCTAGGCGCTGAAGTATGGATTGCAAAGCTTGATTGGGATGGGCTTGCAGATTTTCTAAAAACCGACCGAGTGCCACTTTATCCTCCCTCTGGCATGAAAGATAGAAACACCGGGGCATTTTATAAGGCTTACAAGAATTTAGAACTGTATTACATAATGAAGGCAGGGCATATGGTCCCAACTGATAATGGAGAAATGGCTTTGGAAATGGTAAAAAGAATTATTGACTGAGATGTTTCTGCCATGGCGACAAATGCAAAGTGTCGTGTTTGTTAACAACTACCCATTTACAATGACATGCTTATCATTGAAGTTCTTTTTAGGATAGGTCTCACTGCAAATGTTAATGATTGATAATTTGTAGTCCTCAGGAATAGACGTACAGTGGATGTACATGAAATCTTTGTAACCATAAGGACGTAATCCGTGTTGAAATTAAACGGACTTTTTCACGAAATTAAGCCAAACACAGAGGCTGGGAACTGACAATCACATCAAACGGATAAAAAATTAATAAGTGCAGCAACTTTAAACATAATTTGAAGGGTTAGAATGTTCTGAGTAAAAGAGCAAATACAAAAGAAGGCAGGGATGAGCAAAAATGAAGAAGATTAAAGTGGATTAAGAATGGAATGAGGGTTTTTGTAAACTGTTTAGCCTAACAGTTTTTCAAAGTTTATCTCTGTTGTTTGTAACTCAGGGCATCAAATAACGGCCGGTCAACGGACAATGTCCGCTCAAAAATAAGTTTTGTCCGGTCAACTCCTTGGATGGCCGGACATTTTGTCGGGTCGTTTACTCTTCAAAGGAAAACTTAATTTGAAGCTAGTAGCCATTAAATTAGGTTGAACATTATTCACGTTCATGAAACAAAGAAAAGAAAGAAAAGAAAAGAAATGAACTGAAGAAAGCAAAAGAAAGATACGAACAGACCACCTTTGACTACAGTAAAATTTCCGGTAGTTGCAAGTTTCCGCTTTGTCATCCATCAGTCATGAAAACTGAAACATGGACCCTAGGTCCATAGACCATCCCTGTGGACCCTGGCCATGAACCCTTCATGGAACCGGTTCATGGAGACTACCCCTGTGAACAACCCCTCATTTTGCAAAGTTATAAGCAGAAAAATCTTAAGACGAAAGAGGAATTAAATCATAACGGTTAGCAGAACCAGGAGGGTAGCTAATAACGGCTAAAGGTGGGAGAACAAATGGATCTGAGCTGATTGAAATTTTAAGAGGTTGAATGAAGTGAAAGAAAGCAGATTATTTCTGGAACACTGACAGACAGTAGGGGACTGTTTAGATGTCCATATCGTAATTCTAAACTTCAAATTTGAATTTTTATTTTTAAACTACATTTAATATGCACCATATTTTATTTCCCAAAAAATTACTAATCTTTACAAAAAAAATCAAGCACTTCCACCCAAATAGCCCTATCAATTACCCAAAACACCCCAAGACATCGATTCGTTCGATGAACTGAGAGTTTTTGCGTTTTTTGAAATGCGAACATGTTTCCATTGAATTCTTTTTAAACAGCGGAAAAAGGCTTTCAGGTTAAGCCCCGTCTTAGTCAAATAGGTAGATAAACTAGAAAAGATGTTTCGGGAAACATGATCAACACTGAGACACCAAAAACAGAAGTCACAGGTAACTCAAATTACGGGGTAACGGAAGGTACGGTAACAGAAATTACGGGGTTACAGAAATTACCGGGCAGAAGCTACATGATAACAGAAATTACGGGGTTACAGAAGTTACAGGATTACAGAAGTCGCGGGATTACAGAAATTGCGGTGTTACAGAAATTACGGGATTACAGAAGTTACGGGGTTACAGAAATTACAGGGTTACAGAAGTTTCTCCCCTTCCCGGTGGTCTGAGGCCCGTTTCTCGAAAGTCCCGAAACTTTACGGGCCATTTTCGGGTGTATCTGTATCTCAAGAACGGAGAGGAATTAAGTCGTCAAACTTCACAGTCAGTTTGCTCTTTATTACCTTGAAAACATGTTTAAAGATCGGCGTTCCTGAACAAGGGGTTGGCAGGTTTAGAAATGAAACCTTTTCGGGACTTCCGAGAAACGGGCCCCTGGAATGTCAAATCCAACCGGTCAAATCGAAATGGCACATTTTATTTGACCATACACGTCTCGCTGTTTCCACCCAAAACATGCCCAGCATGTGATACTTTGATGGGATCAAAATTACAATATGTTTGCCCAGCTGATTGGGTAAGGTTTGGGCTCATGGAATTTTTGAAAACCAGAGTTTTTGTTGAGTGGCACATGCCCAAAATTTTTACACACAATAATGTTGCAAACATGCGATAAAATGACTGAAAGGGAAGAAACTACAATAGTTCTATATTATTATTTTTTTCTGCCAGTCAAATTTTTTATATCAAAATACAATTTTTTTAAACTTTAACTTTATAAGCTGTCTTTTATTAGAAATTAAATGTATTGTATTCTTTCATCAATTAAGAATATTGGAGATGCCTTTTTTTACACAGGGGATTATTAGTTCAACTATTGCAGGGATTCACACTCGCAATCGTCCGGTAGTCCGTTGGACGAGTGATGCTTTAATAAATGTCTTTTTATGAGTGTTATCAAATGTTATAATATAGAATGAACTTCCGATCTGATCGCTTTTCGTTCAATGGAAACTTTCAGAAAATAAGGAATAAACATACAGCTTTCCTCAGCAATGAAATCTCAAGTTTGGGCCCATTTTTGACCACGCTGTATTTTCCATGAAACGATTGCAGGCTCACTTTTCATGTATCTCACCGTCTCTCACCGCATGATTGTTAGCAAGTCATTTGGCAGAGGGAAAAGAGTGACTCGTGGTCTCCGCTGATAATGTGGCGTTTTCATAATAGTTACAAGGTGTTCCGACACCTCCAGCAAAAAGGAAAGTAAGCGGAGCAGAACCTGCTGCTTACGAACAGGAAAAACAAAGTCTTGGAAGCATACAAAAGAAAGACACTGGACAGGAGAGTCGAAACTTTGGGTATTTGAATCGTAACTTTGTAAGCTACATTCAAGTACGTTTTGCCGTGGCAGATATGGACCACTGTAAATCGGGTTACTGCGGTGCAAATAACATAATAATCCAGAGTTAAAATTCGTAATTTCTGAGGAGAGTGTAAAATAAGACACAAATGCATGTTCAAGTTACAAGTAATTTTATCGACCATTTTCTATACTTCCGCATTTTTACCCGGGCAACCCAAAATTTGTCCGGGCATATTATGCCAGGACAAATTTTGGGTTGCCCGGCTGACGACTTAGATAAAAAATGAATGTGGATCCCTGTATTGTGATACATTTCTTAGGTTTAAAAAGCGATTTTCATTATTAAATACCTAGTTAACATAAATATTCAAAAATACACTTAAAAATGCACTTAAAATATGAGTCTGTTTGAAGGAGGAAAAATGATACTGTACAATTGTATGTACCTCCATTTCAACTAACTCAGAACAATCATTCCCTCAACTGAAGGAACTCTTTTGCTTTTATATTAAAATTAATTTTTGTTCTAACTGGCACATAGTAAAATACACTTGGACATAGCAAATATTATTTTAAACAAAATGCAATTTCCCTTTTGCATCATCTTTGAGTACTTCCGGTAATGGTGCCCAAGTGATGCCATCACCAAATGGAGGATGAGATGAAGGCAGAAGAAGGTGCAGCCACGACCTGTAGAGAATACTAAAGCAATATTAGTTCATTCTAGAATGTTCATGGGCCGATGTTGCAAAAACGAGGGTGAGGTCAAGGGCAAGGGTTAGGGTTAGGGTTAGGGTTAGCGTAATCTACATTTAGGTCAGCTAACCTATGTAGGTCTAGGTTAGGCTAACCCTAACCTCACTCGCATCTTCGTTTTAGCAAAGCCAGTTCATGGGTTGTGGTCCACATTATTTTTAGGAAGCAGGATAAATTATATGGACATTGCACATGTAAGTTGATTCCTGTACTACATGAAAGTTATTTTCAGATGGCACTAACATAATTTTAATAGTTGACTAACCTTCCATCCACCAGCCCCAGAAGCATTCTCCAGTTACTCAAAATGCCATAATCATAAGGGTTCCTAAAAACCTGAAATTAAAGAAAAATATTAATAGAATCACTCCTATTGATGAGTGTTAATTTTTTGCCCAGATTTTCCTTCATCCTGCTTTAATGTTAGATGTGTTTAATAAGTGGGGAGGGGCGAAATAATTAACAACATCTGCTTCTACTTCAAAAACTATTTTCCTTTCAAGCACCCCTTAAAAGATTTTTGTATTTAATTACCGTTATCATTATCCAAAAGGTCTAGATAGCAGCAACAATATAGATAGTAGTATAAACATAACAACTTTCTTTAATTTTCCAGACATGTTTTGGCGGTACATCCATCATCTTCAGTGTTACATATTTTGACATATTCAACGACGATTTCAAAATATGTAACACTAAAGATGACGGATGTACCGTCAAAACATGTCTGGAAAATTAAAGAAATTAATTTTGTTATGTTTATACGACTAGTTATCATTATATTATTATTATTATTATTATTATTATTATTATTATTATTATTGCTAATAATCTCAGATAGAATCAGGTTTTCATTGGTTCCGGGCAACAACCAGTTGTCTAAAGGAAACCAAGAAGCGTCCTTCATTGTACTTTCCTCTCCTGCCTACATTTATTTAAATATTATTATTATTATTATTATTATTATTATTATTATTATTATTATTATTATTATTATTATTATGTGTCCCAAATCACAGCAATATCATGCTGGAAGTTCTGGCGCAAGGTGCAACAAGCAGCCTCAGCAATCCAAAACTTGTCTCAGGATCCGGGCTGAGCCCAACAGCACGGTCTTCTGCATTGTGTGGGTCTGAAGCCCAACATGGATATCCTCTAGGTATAAATTTTTTCCAGTCTGTCTGTATAGGTCCCCAATGCTCCTATAACAATTATTATTATTATTATTATTATTATTATTATTATTATTATTATTGTTATTATCATTCCATTTAACATAATGTTATTATTGTTAAGCATGGTAAGTAAAAACTCATTCCTTGGTTAACACAAGCAGTTCATGATCAATAAAAGAAAAACTATCAACAGGAATTTAAAAAAAAAAAATTTGCACCCACCAAGCCTTGTTTCCTTAACTTTTTGGCATCTTCCTTATTGATGTGCCATTCGATTGATGTCTCACCAGAGCTGATCAGTCTAAAGTGCCATGCAGTTAAAATTCCGAGTGATATGGTGACAGCAGAGCAAAGCATGAAAACAAATAGAATACAGCGACGCTCAGACTGTGACCCACTGTCTTCTTTAAAGGGAAGGTAAATGTCTAGCTGAAGCAATTAAAGAACAAGAAAATAATAATCAAATAGGAACATACTGTAACAGTGTTGTGTCTTGTTTTATGAAGTTTTCAAGTCTACAGTAAATTTTATTGTTTACAGTAATGTGTCACTTAAGTTGGTTGGTACATGTACATAATTTTATACTGAAATTTATCAGGAGCAGGCCCCGGATTTTTCTTTTGAGGGGGAGCTGACTGCTGACGTTTTTTTTCCCTTGCAGACCACCAGTTGTACGAGAAAGCCACAGGTCATCTCAGGGGGGAGGTGGCACACCCCCCACACCCTCCCCCTAGATCCTCCCCTGATTAATTTTATTACTGGTAGTGCTTTGATATTTGTATATTAGCTAATCACATGATTTCGAGGCCAATTTGGAATAAAAGACGAACAAAATTGCACAAGCTTGTAGGGCGAGTGCAATTTGCAGTCTTTTAAAACATTAACACAAGTACTTAATATTTATTCTAAATTATGGGACCTTTGCAGCTGACGATCACATGGTACAAAAACCGTCATTAAGCTAGAGAGCAAATTGCTCACTGGGACACCTAAAACAAAGCAACTTAATTTAAATTTTCTTTGTCTTAGATGTCACTCTTTAATAGTGCGCAATTTGCTCTCCAGTGTGGCAGGTTTTGTACCTTGTCATCGACAGCTGCAAAGGGCCCATTGCATGAGAAAAATCGTGCAAGTATTTATTAATAATAAATTATGTCATGTGCAAAAATCTTACCCAAAATTTCAACTATCTGCACTAATTTCACTTTTCTGCACACTGTTTGGGATTTATTGACGTGCTCTCAGCCAAACAACATTCTGGAATTTTTGCCTGTACATGTACAGCAGTTATACATGTAATATACTACATTGTACTAACTTAGAGACAAAATCATTGATACATTTTGATATTTCAATAATTGTTTATTTTGTTTTCTCAATGCTCAACGAACTACCGGTAGTGTAGGTGTTAGTCTATTAATTTTATAAACTCACCTTGAGTTTGTTAGCTAATGCTGATGAATTCTGCATTTTTACTATATCTGAGCTTCTGTTGAATGTGTCATTCTGTTGATAAATAAAAGCAACAGTAATATGACATATATAGTTGGATGTGAGCCTCAAAGTACTTCAACATTACGATGTATTATTGTTATTATGGAGAATTCTCCTGTTGAGGAGGGTGTTACTGTTATCCTAAAGTATAGCCTACACAGTGATTAAACACCCTCTATAAAGAAAGCTGAAGGCAGTGAATGCACTAGGAATTGTCACCACTCAAGATGTGTAAGCAAATTGTGCATTCATAATCATAAGAGAGTCTCAAAGGAAATGGTTGTTTGTCTTTTCTTTTCAGTCACAAGTGTACAAATGGTAACTTTTAAATGGAATAATTCCCCCAAAGGATCATCCTTGGGTTAACTGTATTGAGAAAACAAACAGCCAAAGAATGTGGGTGGTTTTGCAAGATGACCAATGAAAAAGTCACTAATTTTGATAATGATATTTTTCATTTTGGCTCTTTGGTCACATTAATGCAACAGTGTAACAATCAATAAATTCACACTTACCCAGTCATATGTAAAATGTCTGATAAAGAGATTTCTGGAAGATATGGTGACATAAAGAGTTCCCAAACACATAAATGTGCAAAATGATATGAAATACTTGTGGTTAAAATGACCAACGCAGTTATTAATCCATGCTATCAGCAATTTAGGGTTAAGGAAACTAAAATTAAAATTAACATTGTCAGCAATATACAATTATAATAATAACTGCGTGTTTCTGAACACAATTATACAGGCTTCTTACCACAGTCAAGGTAAAATATCCAGCAATTATCGGTAATAATAAATGAACTTATTGCTTGCGCCTGCTTCTCAACAAATGAGAGGCTCTTCATTAAAGTGTTGCATTTAGAAACCTGTCTCCAAACTAAAGTTCTCCAATTATATGTACAACATCAAAAGTAAGTAGCCCGAGTCATTTTTTAAAGAGCCCAGAAAAAAAACATATGGACATAGTATTTCCATATTGGGAATCACCTTGCGACCCAGGCTCCGTGCGCTACCAGGAAGTAACGCAATGAAAGCCTTTAGCAGTATTGACCATGTTGACAAGTTAAAGAGTCGTTTTTTTGTGGAATTTGCTTACTATATGCCGTTCTCTCCAACCATACATGTAGCTTTTTTCATCGTATAATCTCCAGCTGGGATCAAATTTACAAGAAAGTGAGGATAAATCACCAGTTCTTCAGTTGTGATAAGTTAGGCGCTTGTTCCGGCTACTCGTTCAGAAATTTGGTCACCTGCACTCGCAAATAAGGCGTGACTGGGCAACTGTTAGGCAGCAACCTTGTCAAAATTTTAATCCATCCCAGGATGCAAAGCACTTCTTAAATTGCTCACTCCACTTGCTTTGATTTGTCAGTATATTCTGTTCTTTGGGCGAGTCACATCCAAAAAGATAAATTAATCATAAAATAATGAAGTAAAGTATTAACGTAGTGGTCGCCATATTTCGATTTAGACATGCAAAGGAGACTGGTGAAAATGACTAAACATCCAGGAAACTTAATTGAGATCCTGCCATTTTGTTTGCTTCCTGAAAAGGAACTGAGAAATGTTGAAGACATGGTAATTTTTTACTAGATATAATTTGGCTAAAATTGGCTGAAAGACTTTGGATGGTTGCAAACAAGGAATTTAGGTGATAAGTTATCTATGATTTGTAAGGACCAGGTAAAAGCTGGAAAGAAAAACTTGCCTACGACTGGATGCAAAAATTTCCAGCAATCAGCACTTGTATGGTACATGAATCAGGTGGATCACAAAAGTACAGCAGCAGTATTGCTCAGTCTCAAGAAGAGTTCAAAGCTGCCCGTGACAATGCTGGATAGGAACGCCTCAGTGATACAGAACTTGAGAAAAAGATCAGAAAGTTGGTTACTCTAGCTGAGACTCTTTCTCATAACCTAAACAAAAATTTCTTCCTCGCAGAGGGTAACCAAGATTTCAGGACCCCCAAAAAATGCTTGAGACCCCAATTTGGCCAGACATGCGGGTCCCAGGACCCAGAATGAAAAAAAATACTAGTGCCAGAATAGAGATGTTGATTTACTAAAAGTAAACCTTTGAAAGTTACAGTTACAATTTCAAGGATACGGCAGTGGTGGTCCATCTTTAAAATACACCTTTAAATGAACAAAATTAATGAACAAATTGTTACGTTTACTTAATAATATTAATAAATTATTATCATCTTGAGAATTGACGGTATTTGCCCAGTACAAAATGTTAACATTTAAATGATTAGAGTTTCAACAAACTGGAAGAAGCACCTTCTTTATGTGTCAGCACAGTGGTATTTTCAGCTAGCTGACTGACTGAATTTAACCCTCCAGTTTAGATCACTTTCGCTCAACAAACTCAGCTATGAAACCAGGTGAGAACTAGTCCTGGGTACACCACAGATTGTTATTTTTCAACACATTAACACGTGCAAGTACCAGTAGGTAGTTCCATTTTCAAACTCAATATAAAACATTTAGCTTGTTTATTGTAAGACACTGATTAATGTTTCAGCTATAAAGAACAATTTAATTTTAAAAAAATTATTGATCTCACCTCTTGCACACAGAACAGTGGTGGCTCCTAGGTGGTTTAACTTTAATACCTAGAAGAAATCACTTTTTCAATTATGTCAGATCTCCAAAAGATAATTATATGCACAATGGTTGAATCCAGTGGATAATGATTGTTATATTTTTAAATGACAAAAATATGAATCAAATTTCCTTGATACGTAATAACTATAATTATATTAAATAAATATAGTATACAATCATATTGTATGAATGTTTCCAAGTTTTAGAAATGGCATCCCAGTTCCATACATTAA
>NC_090874.1:5523019-5530519 GCF_036669935.1 Montipora foliosa
AAGTCTAAAATCGTTTTGTGCCTAATTCATTAGGCCTAAGGTTAGCACTTCTGAAGGGTTTGGGCTTTTTCAACAGTCGCATTATAGCATTAGTCTTCATTTTACCTCTTGTCTGCAGTTTGTAGTTAAACTGGCCGGTTTGTAAACTCAAAATTTCGAGTTTGAAAATGGAAGCAGGAAAACTGATCACGGAATGCCGTGTCCCTTACGAGCCACCGTACAGTCTTATAAATAAACTCGCAATTGACCAGCTCCCAGGTGGTTTGATCATGTTGATAGCTGATGTAAAGCAGATTAGCGCAATCACACGGTCACGCGCAGTTCGAGTCCATTTCAAACCCCTTCTTTTCTCGACTCCTAACGGAGTTGCTCCTTAAACTGCGATGATATTCCTGACTTCAATTTCATGCCCATTCTGCAGTTCAATGGATGAAGTTTCGTCTATTCTAAAATAATTTCAAATCACCAAAGTTGTTAAGGTCTGAGGTTCTTAATTCATGTGGTGCTTATATGCCTTTCGTTTCCAGAAGAACTTGAGGCACCAGACATTCTCTAAATTTCACAGAGTACAGCACCAAAATCTCTTTGTTGGTGTGTACTGCATGTTTTAATTGGTATTTGGTCTAAATGAAACCATTACTGAACTTTAGGTTCCCTTTTCTGGACTTCATACAACTCCAACGTCTAGTCTACCGGCCATCGATCGCACAGACTGCGTGTTGAGTGACAGACTTGCGTCGTTAAACACTTTTAATAAGGGCAAAGGGCCTCTTGTCACTCAAAAACACCGTATTTATTCAAATATAAGACGCACACTCAACTTTTATAACAATATTATGTCAACTCAACATTTGAAAATTTCACCAAAACACTCGGTTACACATGCAAGATGCAACGTAAACTAAGGGAAATTTGTATGTAGTAGTTTCTACACTTCAGAGGAATAAATGCCATGTAACACATACCGACACTTACCTTCTGCAAGCAAGTTTCCTGTACCAAATATGGGCACTTGATTCACACTTAAACTGGACATTCGCTGAAACGCTGACGACAAATAAGGTTGCCGCGAAGTTCGACCACGCAGTTCTGCTCCCGGTACATTAGCCACATTGAGTTGTCCAAGTTCTGCTGAAGCGTAAGAGCCATTAGAAACTAGGGCCACCATTTTCAAATTCGCGGATTGACTGTTTTCCTCCTTTTGGCCCAGCAGCGATTCAATTGTAAATGAAGACTTGGTGGCCTCAGCTGACTGACTCGAGGACCTTGAGCCGTCATCGTTGGAGAGACATTTTTCGCAAGGACACCTTTGAGAGTCCCAATAAATAGGGAAAAGATTCTTTGACGCAGCCTTTTTGTAAGGCTTCATTATACTAAAAGTGCAATCTTGAAAAAAAAAAATCGTATTTTCAACTGGAAAAACTCGGATTTTTCGTTGCTGTCAGGAGATTAAAACATCAAATAAATTACATAATGTTTCAATTACACCAGCTTTATAGGCAAGTACTAAATGATGACCCACGGCTATTTTAACTATCGAATGTTGAACTTTTAACACCCCCTCGCGACTTAACTAAATATTAATAAGGACTTGTGGAAAAGCTATACAATTTATGAGTCAAATTTGACCCAGTAAAAACTGTAGGCGTGATGGTTTTTGAAATACCTAAAGGAAATTGGATATTATTCACACGGACCGCTACTATGGTTGATAAAAAACAATAATAAAACAAGGTGCTCAAATAAAGAAACCCAGCGTCCTATATAAATTAAATATTGAGGCGATAATTAATCGCTATTTCCGATTTTAAACAAGCCCGTGTTAAAGGGTTCTTTTTTAATGAATCACTGTACGTGGCGTTTCCTGTATAATCAATTATCGCCGGCTAATACCAATTTGAAACACAATTAGGGAAAAATCAACTGCGACCAAAAAGGAAACAGTTGCTGACCTTCGCACGAGAAGAGAAACAAAACTAATGAAATTTTCCATTAATTAACGGCACTGAACTGTTGTTGGCTGTATGAAACAGATCTGAAATGATAAAGCTTTGCGAGCAGCGTGTTAATCGATATTTAATATTTTCAAACTCACCAATAGGAAGTAAATTAAGTACCCTGCAAGCAGTATATTGTCTTGCCGACAGCTTTCCCACTTCAGAGCGGAAAGGAAGAACTTTTCATTACGTATCAAAACAATGATAGAATTTGCCTCCAGTGTTAACAAAAAAAAAAAAATTCAATGACCACAAATCCCTTTTTCCTTCACGAAAAACAATAACTGACAATTAATTAATTTTGATATTTGCTAAGAACCTCGTTTTTTTTTTCTACTTCCTGGTGGAATTATCAATTTTTGCATCCTCAGTTGATTATTAAAAAACCATAAAAGTTCTCAATTCTTCTTCAAATATTTGAGAAGTCAAAAAAGATGCGAACATTTTTATGACCTATTATATTACACCACGTTTACTATGAGGCTCAATTATAGAAGTATCAACACTGAAATAAAAAGTTTAGGTGAGCGATATGCGATATTCCCCGCAGATTTCGATTCCGGTGCCTTTTCAACTATTAACTTATGACAACGAAAGCTGTGTTTATGGAGGGATACGAATGAGCATTTGATCATCATTGCCGACTCTTGCAGAGCTCCACGGCGGGAGTAGATCAAATTGAAGTGCTACATTAGCACCAGAATTCGGACGAGGTGATTGCATTAAAATAGGAATGTTTTCTTTCAACAGTCGCGGGTGAGAATCGTGGATACAGATTTACGCAGAACGACGATGTCGACAAACAACATACTCGAATTCGATAGTGTCTCAGATCATTTGTACCTTTCCTAAGACAAAAGACTCTTAATTATCAACATGTTTGCATATTCATATATTGCTTGCACCGAAGTTATACGTGAGTGGCTTGAAGAAATGACCCTAATTTACGAAGAACTTACGTTGAAAAGGTGATTGGCCAAAGTGAAATAGCGCCAAACGCTTCGCACGCTATGCGTACCAACTGGTACAAAACAAAAACAGAGGGAGCCAGATTGCCCTCCTCCCATGGTAAAGCCTGCCCCGCAAATGACATGCAGCTTGTTTAAGGACTCCGATTTAATCAAAACGAGAAAAAAGTTAACGGGTCGTGGGAGCCTGTGAGTGAGGCCCTCAAGCTTTTTCCGCCCGCCCTTTCCTAATTTTCCCCGTCCCTGTTCCCCACACTTTGTGAGTCACCTTCCTGGCCCCAGTTGTGTCGACGGCGGTGTTGCAAAAGCGGGCGAGCTCACTGATTCACTCATCATCAACTGCTGCTGTCTATTGTAGGTCCAAATTTATTCTTATCCTAAAGCTCACCTTAATACGCAACAATGGGTATTATGTATCACAAAGGGTGAACTGATTCGGAGACCCTGGAAGTGTTGTTTATTTTCAATTCGCGCAACAAAACAGTAAACCGAATTAACTAGCTTGGCATCGAGTTGAACAACACACCCCAACCGGTAAGTACAGTGTGTCTCCGAATACCTGACAATGAGTTGCATTCATAGCAGATGTATTTGAATTCTATTCGTATTTGAGCAATTGCCTGTTATAGACATTTATACCACCTATTTGGTGGCTCCAAAGGGATTCGTCTATAGCCCGCTTTTCAAATATACGGTTGAAGGTCAACATTGTTACCCTATAGGCTATCGAGCAAAAGATGTCATGTACGTACTGCCTCATCCCAATACACTTTCTCGAAGCCTTAGTTGTTTAATAAAATAGACTTAAATAACCTCATGTAATTCATCCGCAAACCTTCTGCATGGAAAGTCACTCGTCCAGTGAAGTGTTAAGTACACAAAATTTATTAATACCGAGTGACCTATTCATTGGATCAAATTATTTGTGTCTTTCCAACAATTTCTACGGTTTAGAGCCATCAAGGAAGTAAACATTGAAATGAAAAAGGAGTTGGTCCTCTGGCATTCCTAATTCTTGATTCGCAACGGCTATAATTGAGGAAAAAGACCGGTTTATCAGAAAAACCATGGTCCATCCCACCTACAAGTGTAACATGAGAGCGGACTTTTGTTTTTTTACACCGCATTGTTATCGGAAGAGTATGTGATAAAGAGAGCTTTAAAAAATCCCTGAACAACTAAAAATTTCTCTTCTCGTGATTCATTTATTGTTGGATGTTAATTTTCGTCATACTCGTTATTTCGATGGCAAAATGCTTTTCATTCCTTCTTCTATAAAATACGCCAAAATAAACATTTGTTTACGACATTTGTTTACGTTACATGACCCGATAGGTTGTAAAGGATACGTACCAGTCACAAACGGGATTAGATATTGCGCAAATTGGCTAGAATTAAAGTCCGTTAATTCGTCCGTTAGTTTTTGTTCTGCGTATATAAATCGAATCTTATTTTCCTGTCCACGCGAATACGCGACGCTAACCTCTACAGCATGCGTGCGCATGCGTTCTCTGTGTTCTTGCCTCTGTTGTCAACGTATTTGAAAACCTCCGCTTTCACCCGTCACGATAAACCTCCGTTTTAAAGCATCTACAGTCTGGAGAGCGTTTTCAAATGCCTTCGTTTTCGGTGGACGAGAGGCAAAACGGAGGGAAAAGTCTCCCTTTTCGGAAATATCCAGATACGAGTAAATGGGGTTTAAGAACCATTCACCAAGTAAGTAGTCCGTTTTCTTGTTTGCCTCCTTGGACGTATCTCCGTGGGAGTATGGCCGGATTACCTCCTTGAGTTTGAAGGATGAAATTGAGCACTTCTGCTTGCTTTAATCTAAGTTACTACAGCCGCAGCGTAGTACAGACCGCAGCCGCGGTCGACCCTGTCCTTCGCCGTTCTATTACCTCCCCACCCCCACATGTGTCAAACTTTCTCTCCTCACTTTCGTCCTATTTCCCTCAATTTTTTAAATTTTTAATCATTTCGTTCTTCTTCTTGATTTAGGAGCCATGGCTGAGACCCCAAAATCGAAAGGTGAAAACGACAATTTCGATTTTGATGGCGTTTTCCAACACGTTCCATCGTTTGGAAGATGCCAACGCTTTCTGTTTTTCGGCCTAAATGCCATTTTGGTGTTTGCCGTCGCAAATCAGTTCTCGCTGCTAGTGTTTGCTTTTGGTACACCTGGCTTTCATTGTGTCACGCCAAATGTCACGTGTGATGCAAAAAAGTGTTGTGACGGCTGTGAGACGTATGAGTTTGATGGACCACATCACAGCACTGTGTCGGAGGTACGAGTAGCAGTATGGTGGTAAACTTTTATTTTTTCTTATTTCTAGGCTAGGTCATACCAAATTGCTCTTCTTTCGACAGAAGAAAAAACCGTTTTGAAATCTTTAGGCTAATATGTTTTTTGATATTTTTGTCCTTAGTGGAACCTTATTTGTGATCGCGCATTCCTGGGTGCCACTATTCAGTCTTGCTTCTTTGCTGGAATGCTGCTTGGCTCTTTTGTGACCGGGATGGTGTCAGACGCCTGGGGCAGAAAGAAATGCATCTTTATCTCCAACGCTATCATGGTAAGTTGGGGCACTTTTCATTTGACCAGAAGTGTTTAATGTGGCGAATGGAACAGCATTTTACTGCCGTTTGCCCATTCGAACCCACTCACTGCTTATATTACATTTATTTGTTAAGAGCATTGTTCTTAATCTAGTTACTAGTCGCTCTCTTTCCACGTGTATAATTTTGAAAAAAATGTTCAATCGTGACTTCTGAACATGTAGACTACGTTGTATCATACGAAACGTCAAGTTAAAATGCGTTATAAATATGTTTCTCACTACAGTTTGTGTAATTGTTTTTTGAGAAGTTAGTCATACGTTCCTTCCCATTCTCACCTCCCTTTCTCCATCTTTTGCATTCGACCTCCGTCATCCTGTTACTATCTCTCTGCATCACTCCTCCCTTCCCTCTTTCCTTTAAATTTTCTCTCTCTTTTCCATACCCCCTCCAATAGAAACACCCAAGCTTCTTGCGAAAACACGGGCTAAACTCTCGTATTTCTTTGCAGCTTGTCTCCGGCGTGTCGTCGTCGTTCGTTCACAATATTCCTCTGTTCGCTGTTCTTCGTTTCACCAACGGCTTTGGACTGACAGGGGTCATGTTGTCTCTTTATATTTACGGCTTGGAGATAGTGGGACCCAAGATAAGAACAGCAACTGGAGCCATGACATATTTTTACTACAATGGCTTTCAAATGCTTTTAATCCTAATTGTTTATTACGTTCGCACGTGGAGGTCGCTTCTCCTGATTGTCACAATTCCTGCTGTTGTGGTCTTCCCGTTTTGGAAGTAAGCAGTTAATAAATATGAGTAAATATAAACGTTTTTGAAAGAGAGACGTGATCCTCACACAGGCCTATCTGGACAATTTTCTCTTGTAGACACCTCAAAAATTCAGGTGGCTCCAATTCTCGATTTTCACATGACGTCACGACCGCCATGTTGGAGCCCCTAAACAAAGAAATGGCGGCCATGTTGGAGCCCCGACCAAATCCTCCGGGAATTTAACTCTATTATTATGCAAACGTTTTCTTTTGTTTTCGTTGAAAAACATGACTGTTGATCGCGTGAGTGAAAACCAACAACCCATGATCTCTGCGATGCTGGTGCAATGCTCTACCATCGCATAGTTCTAATCGTTTTAATTTAACTGAAATTTTTAAGAATGTTGATGGAAACGGTCATTTCTTTAGCTTTTAGGTAAAAAGGACCGTTCAAACAATGACTTGTGATGTCACGTGAACTATATTCCCAAGAGAATCAGCCATCAAGAACCATAACTGGCAATAGTAGTTTTTGACCTGATGTTACAGTATTTCATAAAACTCCCCTAGCGGCTAACGACTCGCTTGAGCACCATTGGCTCTGAGCAAGGTCCGAGTTCGACTCCCGTTTTGAATTTTCCTTCTCTTCCTCTTTAGTCTAAGGGTTACGATGACTTCTCAAACTTATTACATATTTTTCTATCCTGTTTGTAGGTTTATCCCAGAATCTCCAAGATGGCTTATTGCTCATGGCCGACTTGACGAGGCGCAGACGGTTCTCGAGTCTTTTGGTAACAAGAAAGAGAAGCCTGTTGATAAACAAACGTTGCACGCTCTTGTTGAAAAAATAAGAGGAGAGCAGTTAGCACGAGAACAGAACTCTAAGAGATACACGCCAATCGACCTTCTCCGTACTCCAAAGATGAGGAAATGGACAATGGTCATCTGTTATCAGTGGTACGGGAATGTTTGGTTTTCACTTTTGAGAATAACTGTAGGATGAAAATATTTGGCCTTATGTTGTATACGAAATGCTTATAATTTACTTCATCACCTCTATGGCTTCTATGTCATCCATGCCAGCGCCACCTACAGGCATATTTGGGAAAATCGAATCAGTCGGAACCAATGTTCTTCTGATTACTGGCTAGTATGCTCCGACAATGACCCCCACGAGTTTGGTGATAATTTGGCCGTTTTATTAATTAGCAT
>NC_090874.1:5535519-5538559 GCF_036669935.1 Montipora foliosa
AGATGCAGTGGAGATGGAGAGCACCAAGGCTTGATATTTTCCATAGTCCGGTTTAAGGGAACCTCCGCTAAAACAAGGAAATAACTATAAACAACATAATATGATGTTTACAGTAAAAATGTTTCGAACTTTTTCCAATGAAAGCGTTTGTATCGAAATACTGAAATGAATTTCGAAAACACTTGTTTTGGTTTTCAAATTTCCCGGGCACCGCCATCTTGAATAATTCTGACGAGTCGTGGTTGCCCCATTGTTCTTTCCATGAACACAATGGGGGTAACCTGATTTACGTCACAATTACTCAAGATCGCGGCTCCCATGGAAATAAGTGACTCTAAAATTCATTTTTTCTTCAATACAAACACTTTTTTGAAGAAAATTGTCGATCAAATTTGATTGCAAGCATTATTTTGCTCGGTTTAAAATTATTCATTAGTCGGAGGGGGGGTTCCCTTTAGAACTGTCATATCATTTTCATAAATGTAGTTCAGAGTTTTTCGTAAAGTTGGTATACGGTACGAATTAAAGAAAAAAAGAAGTGGCGAACTTAAGAAAGCGAACGGAAGGACTCTTTTTTGGGTAAGTCACACATTCCTCGAAATTAGCTCGTATCATTAACTGCTTTTAGTATTTAATGGCTCCGTATGGTTTTTCGCTGTTCATTTGGTGCGCTCTAGTATTCACTATCAACGGGAATTTTCGCATTCCTGTTAATCACATCTCTCTCAAATCTATCCGGAAATAGACTTCTAAAAGACAGAACTACTCTTTTCAACCATCACTGTTAAATTAACGGGGTTTTACCTGGAATTATAACTCTCCAAAGATAGCCTAAGGTTGTTTTCAGTGTTTATTTTGCTTTTCTTCTATTTCTTTCGGTGAAAATTTCCTAAACTTTGGCATTACATGACAACTGTCCAGAGAAATCTTCTGGAGGCCAAAAAATAGGGGTTACAAAGGTAGTTTCGTCGCTTTGAGTGAATTTGTGTTTTTTAGCTCCACTTAAAAAAATGTCTTACAAAATCTCTTGATGAATTAGCAGACGGGAAACGTAAACAGTAATTACCGCTCTGCAAAATTTGAAGACATTTCACCAAGGAAAACTGGAGATATTTCACGTGAAAGTTTCGCATTTTTTCCATCGCACAACATACGTGACAGTGGGAATTTGCCAAGATCGACATTTGAGCATGCGTGAAATTCCTAACGACGTGCACGCGCGCGCGTAGGTCTGCTTGAGATCTAATGTTTACCTGAGCGAAGAAATCGATGGAATTTGGTCGAGAACTTAATCTCGAGCTCTTTGCAAAAAAGGTACAAAGTTTGGAGGAGTATCTTATTCACTTTGTCTACTAATGTTGGAATCCCCCTTTGCTGATTTATCCTTGTTTTACGTAGCGTTGAAGACTGCAAGGACAGCTGTGTCCCTCGATCGATAGTTGTTAGAATCAGATAAGTTGTTCAAAACAGTGGGAAATGATTTTTTTAAACTTGATCTTATGTTGGACTACAAAGAATTTTCAGCCGTCCCACGGATAGGTAAACATGTCGAAAAGATGATACGTCCACATCATTTTGACGAAAACGGAGTTTGCAAATTTGGGAAGCCATGTTTGTTTACTTTCCCCGTGGGAGAACCGCGCGTCGGTCGCGCGAGCCTTAAAGCTCGCGCCCTCAGCCACTTTCTAGTAAGCAGGTTGCGCGCTGTCAGCAAGGAGACTCGAAAGGGTTTTTAGCCGCGCGCGCGTCGCACTACACACGCCATAACTAAGAAACACGCGTCAGCTGAATGAATCAAATTTCTATCAAAAGTAGCGCGAGCAACACACTGGAAGTGAAAATATGGCGTAAAATGACGAACACCGGAAATAAAAACTGCGGAAGCAATTTGTCTTTATCTCGACATTTTGCCTGGTTTCCTATCTTGATTTTTTGCATGCACGTACCATTCACGATGGCACTTCAAATAAAAAAGTTTCGGGGAAAGTTATCTGGTACAATTTTCTGTAAACTATAAACCGCCCTTTTTATATGTATCTTAAATTCTACAAGATAACTTTTTGCCATACTCTCTAAGACGTTAAAGAATTTAAGGAGATTTCCAACAAAGAAATAAAAACGGTAGGTCACTGACTTTCAGATAATTTTCAAAAACTGAAATTTAGAGGGAAGGGGTAGTTTCTAAAGAAACTGTGGTGCTGCGTCGGTGGGGAAGTAGTATACAAAAATTTGGTTTTATCAACGGAGTTGATAATGTAAATTGGCCACCGTACAGAGATTCTAAAAGCTGACGTTTCGAGCGTTAGCCCTTCGTCAGAGCGAATCGAGGGATTATGGGTTACGTGTAGTTTTTATAGTAGAGTAGGAGCTACGCTATTGGTGGTAACATGGCAACGTGAAAAATAGGAATATATTAGTTAAATGAAAAGCGTTCGTTAATACCGTGAGGATTAAGGGTGCCGATTTGAAAGATGAATTTTTGTTCCAGATTCTTGCGGCTTTCCGTCGTACCTAGATGTAGGGAAAGGCCGCAGATAGCCATGTGTTTTTTGGAGTGGTTAGGCAGATTAAAATGGCGAGCGACTGGCTTGGATGCATCCTTGTTATTCTTCTCAACATCGCGAAGGTGTTCGCGGAATCGGTCACCTAGTCGTCTACCTGTCTCACCAATGTATAATTTATTGCATAACGTGCAGGTTATGCAATAAATGACATTTGCGGAGGTACATGTGAAACGATCGGTGATCTTAACAGATCGCTTAGGTCCCGATATCTTGCTAGTGTTAACAATGAAAAGACAAGTTTTGCATCGTGAGCGCGCGCATTTGAAAGTGCCGGGTTGCTCTTTAGTTTTGAGCGCGCTTCTAACTAAAAAGTTGCCTACGTTTTTGTCGCGTTTGAATGAAATAAGTGGAGGTTGCGAAAAGATTCTACCAGTCTCGGGATCATTTTGGAGTAATTTAAAATTACTAAGAATGATGCTTTTGACTGCGTGATTATGAGGATGGAAAGTGAGGGTGAATGGAATTCTGTCATTCTT
>NC_090874.1:5538659-5546159 GCF_036669935.1 Montipora foliosa
CTGCTAGCATTTGGTTCCTTCTGGAAACATTGCAGTGATTGAGGGAATTTATGTTTAGGATTAAATGACGAGCTCTTACCGAACTAGTTCCAGTCCTTTTCGCTTTTCGAACTCACTTGGCGTCTGTTTTGATTTCTCAAGCAGGCGGGAACACCGCAGCAGATTCTACAGCTGATATTTAATATAAGGATAGTGTATACCACGTAATTTCTTGCAATGTCTGAGACGTTGCTTTCGTCTCTGGTCCAGACAAAGTCAATCGAGCTGGTTTTCTGGCTCCAATTGCTGCCCAGGTATCTGACA
The DNA here is from genome assembly GCF_036669935.1 of Montipora foliosa. Classification (NCBI taxonomy): domain Eukaryota; kingdom Metazoa; phylum Cnidaria; class Anthozoa; order Scleractinia; family Acroporidae; genus Montipora; species Montipora foliosa. The sequence continues at coordinate 5,538,963 of NC_090874.1, forward strand.
CCTTAGCTAGATTCTGTATATTTCAATCTGCATTTAATGCACCAATCAATGTTAAGCCCCAGGTTGTGGGGGGCGGGCTTTCCCAGGTAAATTTGACATTTTCATGGAAGGTAGCGCCAAAATCTTCCACACCCGGGCACCTACAAAAAACTGATGGAATTAAATTGTCTTTATGTAACGCGAAACATTTCTGCTGCTCAGGGTACTGAACAAGAACCTAAAAATTGAGCGATGGCAACATGTTGAAACCAAAGACTAACCCATTGCCTCCCAGGGGTTCCCCATTGACAAGTAAAATTGTCTGGCGTTAGGACAGTGAAGCTGAAAAGTATGGCCCGTTCAGGCCAGATGGGGAGTCAAGGGTTAATGAGCTTTTGAATTAAATCAGCATGCACAATGATAGAGTGGAAAAATTCATGACTATTTAGAATTGTTAAAAACTAGGGATCTTTGGATAATGCAATTCGAGAGTTTTGATTGGCTAAGACCATCATGGGTTGTGAGCCGTATACCATGATCTACAAACACGGCAAGCATATACGTGATTTTGGGCCTTTTTATTTTTATTTAGTTTCTAGTTTTCTATATTTTGGGGGCGTTTTTTTAATTAAACAATTTTTACACTCTTTTTTTTGTGTTTTAGGCGCTTGTTGGATATGAGATGATTATAGCCAACTCGGCGCTACGCGCCTCGTTGGATATCTATCATCTCATATCCAACATGGGCTCATGGAATAATTGTTAAAAATACAAAAAGCAATCACAAACATTCTTGAACTTCTGAACACTCCTATATCTGCGACACTGTTGGATACCAGGGCACTAAGAGTGTGGATACTGTTCAATCTTACTAAATTTATGGTTGAATCTTATTACTAATAAGTGCATGTATGTGATTTTCTAAGGTGTCAACAACTGATCTTGCTCAACGAAGTATCACAGCGGGATGGCATACCATTACCAGACATGGTTCCCGATGCCCAACAGATAAGGCAGGCTGTTAATGGCCTTGTGTTGGCAGCACAGAGGCTGGTTGTAGAGGTGCCTGATGATGTATGTATGTTTTACATGTCCACCATCTCTGATTCACCAAGTAAATCTCTTCATGCTTGCTTAATTTTTTCAAGATTTCCTCAGGCAAGACTATCATGATCGTAATGATACTTTTGTCATAGGATTGAGGTCTGGGATGCCTCTGGCATTGTGAAGCAGTTTAAAGATGCGGGGAATTGTTTGCTACTAGCAACTCATCAGCTTAAGGAGCAACCATTTCTCACAAAGTTCGATACAATCTAGTTGATTCTGCAAGAAATATTTTAGAAGGGACAATGAAGGTATGACAATATTGTTATGCTAAAACAAAATAAAAGTATTACAAGTCAGGCAGTAGTAATAGTTAAATGGAATTTTGGAAACTGAAGTTGTTTTTTTCCCCCTTTCCTTGTTTTCCTCTTCCTGCCTCAATTAGATTTTGATATTGACTGATTGAAGGTATTTTTGTAGTCTTTATTTAAACTTCATCACAAATGGATGACCCCTGGGAACTGGTGGGCGCCTTAAAGGTTTGTAGTGGGGTGCCAGCTGCAATGTGCAGAGAGGAGATTTCCATGGCAGCCCTGGAAGCAGGAACCACCCCTCAAAGCGACCACTAACCGCACGGTGACTGAAAGAACTGTGAAACCAGTACTTACTATCAGACCACATACTTAATGCCAAAGGGCCAGCATACCGAGGGAGGGAGTGGAGGGTGCAAGAATCCACAAAGATTTGCTTGAAAAATGGCAGCAATAAATGATCCGCAAAGATCAGCTGAATGAATTGCACATTGAAAGCGAGAAGTCACAATGCCCCTTTGAAATCCTTGAAGGCCACCCGCAGGTCACGTATGAAAATTGTTAAGACCGTTGGAAACATTTGTTTGACTCTAACTTTCATTGCCTAAATGTTATTTTAAATAGTAACGTTTTAATAAAATTTAAGTGAAAAGGAAAATTAATGAAGTTGAACCATATTGGGAATAAAGGTTGGCTGAGCAGTTAGGTGCCCTGGCTAATCAAGTCTTGCTTTTACTTCAAGTTTAAGTTATTCTGCATAGTGTGTTGTCAACTCCTCGACTGCCCTTTGAAAATTGCTACTTCTCACCAGTTGGAAATATTAAATGTGCTATATAGTTAGGAGCAGGGATCGCGTAGTGGTGAGAGCACTCTTCTCCCACCAATGTGGCCCAAGCTTGATTTTCAGGCTTGGCATCATTAACGTGGGTTGAGTTTGTTGCTTCTCTACTCTGCTCTGAGAGGGATACCCAGGGGCTTCCACCTGTGGCCAGCCAGCCCCTAGATAGAATACTGCCTCCATGGCTGGCAGAAGGCAGACCGTCCTCAATGTGAAGGGACCGGATTTTTGAAAGGTAAACCTTAATGGACGAATGGTGGAGAGTATCGGCAACGAGGACAGCAGAAACGGATGAGCACATCTTCACTGGCTGGAAGAGCTGATCCCGAAGGAGATAAGCTATTGTCCTGAGCACAGAAATTCAAGAAGTGGCATTGGGCAGAAGCATAAACTTTCATTGTAGAAAGTCTGAGACAAGCTGCTGTGGAATCTGGGTCAGATTGGAGTCTGTATGAGGGGCTAGGTGGTGAAAATGCTGAAACTGAAAATGAGACAGGAAGTCAGCGATCAGGTTAGACTTCCCCCTAACTGGGGAGGCAGTGAAAGAGAAGGAGTGATGAGCTGCCAACAGGGACAGATAGTGAAGCAAGGACATTTCCACCACTGAGCGCTTATCTGATAGGAAGTTTCCCCGTTTGGAGGCCCGTGGGGACCTTAGAGGTAAGCTGCCACGACGATAGGGAAACGTTCCTTGTCCTCCATAGACTCAGAGACCTGTGTTGGGAGCCATGCCCCTGAAAACCAGTGACCCTGGAAGACTGCTCCGTAACCAAGAGCCCCATAGGTATCTGAAGAAACCTCGAAGTTGGGGAGTGAAGCCCACTGGAGGTAGTGAAGGAAGCTGCAACCATTCCAAGACTGGAAAAAACTCTCGCCACCAGGCTAGGTCAAAAAAGAACTCCTGATTGAGATGAATCGGGTGGTCATCGCGTTGAAAGGCGCATAGCAGGTTGATCATGTGGCGCAATAAAGAGCGACATTGGGGTAGAGACTCCAGTTTCTTGCGTCTATGCCAACTCTTCTGCGACCAATCCTCCAACAAGGCAGTTATCCTATCAAATTTGTCGTGAGGAAGGCATGCCTGCAGATTAAGAGAGTCCAGTTCAATACCCAGGATGGTTAAGCACGTCGACGGCCCTAACTTCTAACTTGTCTGGATGGAGGGGGATTCCAAGCTTGGAGAAACAGTCAATAGACCAGACCAGTTTTTGTTGACAGACAGAGGAGCCGGGAGGGCCAAGAGTGTGGAAGTCATCAAGGTATTAAATGCATCAGGAAGGTGATATCATAGTTTTGCATGGCCACCCACTCCACTAAATCTGCTATACATGTGAAGAAATATGGAGCTGACCTGACACCAAAAGGAAGGACCATATCATTTCATACCCATGCAGCAACTGGCGATCTTTTGTATGGACTGGCTCAAGACGGTATGCATTTTGCATATCGAATTTTGCCATAAGGGAACCCTGCCCCAGCTGCATTATGCCTGCAATAATGTCATCATTACCTTCATGTACTGTAGAGAATAATCCTCGCGTGCAATCCTGTCGTTGATACTGTGGCCAGCAGGGCTAGACAGGTCTAGGATAAGACGCCATTTCCAAGGTTGGTGGCGTTTGGGAATGACACTGAAATGGCTCACGTTGAGGACAGGGAGGCTGAGAGAAGGGGCCCACCCCCCTGCCTGTCTGAACTTCGGATTGCAAGTAATTGTCATGCAATGCCTTGAGGGTTTTGGAGTGCAGAAGCCATATTCCCCGTTGCCGACTTCAAGGAAGTACTGTTGTTGAAGCCTTGGTGAAAACCATAGCGAAGGCCTTGGACCATGTATGCAACTTTGCCTGTGTTCGGATGATGACAGAGTTCATGCTGGAATCTGTCAATGTTTATGGGAGTAAGCTTAGAAACCGGTCTTACAAGACACACAACTGGAAAACACAATGAATAACTGGAACTTGGCAGACCCTGCTGCTGAGAAGGTAAAACTGGACAAGAACGCAACCCTAACGCTGAAAAGTTACCATGAGAACCAACAAGAACAGAACCAAAACTATGTACAGCTGAATTGGCCAGAAGTGGCCTAGCAACGGCGGTGGACCATTCTCTCTGTGCGGAGCGGTGAGGGCAGTGGACGTGAGGGTGGTCCCTGTGGCACGTTTCACAGGAGTGACAAAACCGGCAGCGGCCAAAAGGCCAGAAACAGTGCCCATCATTCCAGGAGTGGCAATACTGGCTAGACCGGTTACTGCCTGAAGATGCCAGATGCTCTGTTAGTGACAAGGCAGGGGTAGTGGAGGAGCCTGAAGCAGCTGGAGTGGTGGCCGGTGATCTGGTGTGATGGGTATATGCGAGACCAGTCGGTTGAAACCCAAGGCTGTGGCTTCTTTTCTGAAGGCGATGTCGTAGTGGAGCCATGATTTGTCAGAAAAACACCTTGCTGTCTGAATAGTGAGTAACTTGTGCTGGTTAAAATCTTTCCAGCAAGAGGGGAAGGTGTGGCAAAGAATCATGGAAAAGATTGTGAAGGCTTCTATCCAAGTGATGATGTCTGCTATTTCAATGACCTGTTTCTTGGACCCTGATACCACCAGTTTCCCATCCAAAAATGCTTGGGCTCAATTACTTGGGCTCAATTACTTGGGCTCAAATATTGTCTGGAAGAAGATCTGCCAAGTCTACAAAAAGCCCTTCTGTAATTTTAGAAACAAGCTTATACAGGACTGGAGCATAGCCATTACCCACCACAAATGCTTTGTTGAGGTTTGGAAACGTGGAGGACTTAGATCCGGCCGTGCCACTGCAAGAACACTACACTACAGGCAAGTTGGCGGAGGACGTGGTGGGAAGAGTAGAGACAACCGGAGTACCGCCAAATGAGCTATAAGTTGAAATAAATGAGGGCACAACAAGCGTACCTGAAGACTGGGATGTAGATCAGGGAGCACCGGAGCTTGAGGATGCCGGAGACTGCATTGAATTCGAAGCCGAGGAGAGAGGACTAGACGTAGCAGCCATGTTCCTGCCACTTGAATCTTGAAGGGAAGATAGCAACAGAGGTAGCAATTCCGCGAGAGTTCTTGAAATAGCCTCTGCTAAAGAGTTGTTGTCCAGCAGAGAAATGGGTGGACTTGGTGGTGAAGCTGGAGTGTTAACTGGAGGAGCTGGTGTAGGATTGCTACCAGAACGTTAAGACGCGGTAACCAGAGATGACATTGTAGACAAGGTGTTATTTGTGGTTTGCATTCTGAAAGAACATGACGATATGCATGCCTTGAAAAATTGAATGAAAAAGGATACGAGAAAAAACATGCTGTAGGACTGCTGCTCCCAAACATTCTAAGAAAAAGACAAGAAGTCGCTAAATGAACCGCTCCACAGACCACTGCACAAATGCTTGATGAAGAACTTTCAGATCCTAGCGGTGTACAAAGGCACCACGTACCATGTGAGCCTGCAATTATGGGATTGACCGCTGGATGCCTGCTAAGCTTGAGGGCCGCTTGACTGCTAAGCTTGTGGACGGCTTGACTGCTTAACTTGTGGACCACTTGACTGCTAAGTTTGTGAACTGCTTAACTGCTAAGCTTGTGAACTGCTTGATCACTAAGCTTGTGAATCGCTTGACTGCTAAGCTCAACTTAGTTAAATTACATTTAACCAAATTATTATTATTATTAGTATTATTATTATTCGAACAAGAAGTGATTTCGAAAAACATTTGACTATAAAAAATTGCGATAAAACATTTCTTAAAATCATTTTAAGATTAAAAAATTGCTAAAAGATTTGCTAAAAAGCGACGACGTTTCGACGTTAGCTAAACGTCATTATCAAGTCAAAATATTTGAGTGAGTTTAGGTCTATAAATACTAAAAAAAAACAATAGCTGATTAAAAGCTGTAACATGAGTAAATAATAAAAATTAAAGAAAATATTAAACAAAAAGTTTCGCAGGTATGGAGTCCGTCTGGGTATTTAAATTAGGCTTTAGATTCTTGATGAAGAGCATTTCAAATACTAGACAGTCAAATTTGCTCTGGCACTTTCTTAAAACTGTGAATTGCCCCAATTTCTTACTCTGAGTAAGAAATTGGGGCAAGATCTCAAAGCCAAAGAAACGAAGCCGTCAATTGTGAATAAGCAGTGTGTTGTTTATCATTTTTCATGTGATCTGTACGACGCAGATTATGTCGGGTACACAGCCCGACACCTTCATCAACGCATTCCTGAGCACAAAAATTCGGCAATCGGTAGACATTTCTTAGAAGCTCACGGTAACAACAACCTTTTGAAAGAAGACCAATTCACAGTTTTAAGAAAGTGCCAGAGCAAATTTGACTGTCTAGTATTTGAAATGCTCTTCATCAAGAATCTAAAGCCTAATTTAAATACCCAGACGGACTCCATACGTGCGAAACTTTTTGTTTAATATTTTCTTTAATTTTTATTATTTACTCATGTTACAGCTTTTAATCAGCTATTGTTTTTTTTTAGTATTTATAGACCTAAACTCACTCAAATATTTTGACTTGATAATGACGTTTAGCTAACGTCGAAACGTCGTCGCTTTTTAGCAAATCTTTTAGCAATTTTTTAATCTTAAAATGATTTTAAGAAATGTTTTATCGCAATTTTTTATAGTCAAATGTTTTTCGAAATCACTTCTTGTTCGTATACTCAAACGCGATAATCAACTACACTTTTTCAGAAGTCTTGAAAAGTGTAGTAAGTGCCTCACTAAATGTGAAGGTGCCATTGAATTTCTACGCTTATGTTTGAACTTTGGTGTTACACCAACTTTCGCACAAGTTGAACGTCGTAGGGCACGTAAATGGAGGAAGTCCTCAGAAAACTACCAAAAGGCGGTCATGGAGGAGGAATTGAGATCCAAACTCACTCAGCTCAAGCATCTTAGAGAAGAAGTCCAAAATGCTTACAAGGATGTCAGGGAGGAATGCTCCTTGCTTCGCTTTGTCACCATTGTGCGGACGCTAAGTATTCTTTGCAACAATCAGTACATCG
>NC_090874.1:5551159-5578659 GCF_036669935.1 Montipora foliosa
GACAAATGTCTCGTTACTGCGGCGTAAATGAATAAACTGGGGTTTCACTGTTTCTCGCTCACTCACGCCACACTATCGGCGATAATCGAACCAAACTAATGTCTGGCTCAGTCGCACAAGCGCGACAAAATGGTTGTCTCGCTTTGTCTCGCTCAGTTCTTGCCTTAAAAACAGCTTTATGGCCCGAATCTGGCCCGAATCTCGCTCATTCAGGCCACAAATTTTCGTACGGGCAGGTGCGCTGATTGGTTACTCAAACTCCGGATATCCTTTGCCATTCACCTCCGAGCAATTCGCATGGAATTTGCTCCTGAAAATGTTGTAATCTTTGCAGGAATAAATGAGTTAAATCATCTTTTTATGCTGTGTTATCTCATTGTTTTAGTTTATACAAAAACAACTATTCACCTCAGTGGTGGTGGCTAGTGGTTGATATTTACCTTTCCGCTTCAGAGCTCCGTAAATATCCAACACTAGACACCTCCACTTTGGTGAATAGTTGTTAATTATTCACCTAATTAGATGCATGCCCAATTTTGACATCCAACATGAAGTGTGCCTTAAAGTCTAAGATTTTGCTATCTATTTCCAACAGTAGGGTAAGGGTAAAGGTTAGCGTTATTTTTAGCTTTGAGTGAGCTGTTTATCCTTACTTTGAGGAGCAGCATTTGCGAGGCTGCTGCCTAACGGTTACGTGGTTGCCTGGGACACCTTATTTGCGAGCGCAGGGGTGACCAAATTTCTGAACAAGTAGCCCGAACGGGTGCCTAAGTTATCACAAGGTGATTCAATTCTTCACTTTTAATTAATTAATTCTGGGCTCTTGAAAAAATGACTCGGACTGCTAACTTTTAATGTTGGAAGCCGGAAGGGCTCCGGAAAAATTTTCTTAGGCAGCAGCCTTGATTTGCAGGACACTTTGTGATGGGAATTGTCTGTAGTCCATTTCAGGGGTGGGTTGCTCAAAGCCTGGGTGTCACTAACCATTGGTTTCCATGGTATTTAACACTGGTTAGCACCATACCTGGATGTAATAAGGGAGGGTCAAGAGACTGGGATTTGGGATTTGACTAAAGCTGAGCTGATGTGGGATTTTCATGGCAAAGGCCTGGGTTTGAACCAGGGTTGCAAAGGTATTTTTTTAAGGTGTTCAGCGCCAGCAGGCAGTGTCTGTGGCTTTGTCATTTGTTTATGCGTGCGGATATGCTTTACTATCACGCAAGATTGGCTCAGATCGCTGGCTCTTTGTCCTCAATTTGGTTAAATTGTATTACCCATTGACTCATTTTGCTGTGTTTTGAATTAATAATAATTATTATAATAATTACCAGAGTTTCACAGAGTCCCTCATGGTCTTGGCGAGTTTGTGTAACAAGAGACAGCAAGTAAGTGACATTGTTAATATTAATTTTGTCAAGACAATGACCCGTAATTCCAAAAGTTAAAGTTTTGAATACAACCAGGACCATCAAAAGGTGGTTTTTCTTGGCCAATAAGGAAAACATCAGAGCATGCTTGCCTAAACACATGTATGTAACAGTTACCACAAAATTGCGTGGAATAATTCTAGAATAATATTATCTCCACCTGCCAGTGGTAGTATATGATTGTACAGTGTACTATCAATACCGCTATTTGGAAGCTGGGCACATCAATGTCCTTTGAACCGTGATGGATTTGTCAACCTTATATCTGACACCTATTCACATCTTATCTAAAAAAGGATGCTGATTACTTTAAATGGACACATTTTTTGCCTTTTTTTAGCAAAATTAATTATTGGTACATGTAGCATACAAAAGACTCTTTTGATGACATTGTATCAGCCCTGATGAAGATACAGTAACTACCATTTGCGTTCGTCCTTGAAGTGTGACGAATTTTGCACAAAGTTTTATTTTTCAAACATTAACGGTTTGACTGGTTATGTGTCACTTTTGACCAATGAAATGTTGGCAGTTATGTCGTGAAATTGACAACGTTAAGTTTTTGGTGGCATACCAGCATGTTTTGTTCACATGCTCTTGAAGTTTTCAGGTTTTTCATGAGAGCGTTCGGGTTTATGTCTCTCAATGCAGGCAAAAAATTCAAAATTAACAAGTTTGAAAGGAGGTAAATTACCGTCCAGAAATCGCTTGAGATCAAAATTTCAAATGCTCTTAAAAAGAAACATGGAAGAGCGTGTGCACAGAATGCCCTAGACTTCAGTTCAAGTTTATTAAGTGCAAGTTTGTTATAAAGTTCATATCAAGTTAATACAAAACAGGGAAATATTTCCTCTTTGATCTTTGTAGTTTCACATTCAATTTGGTTTCATGTAATTTTTCTCGCAGTTGCTGAAACACGTATCTCCACTTGGTAAAGTATACCAAATTCCATATTTCATGTCTTTGGAAACTCAAGGGAGCTAGGTACATGTAGATGAGAACTCTTCAAGACTCCAAAGGCAGATTCATAAATATCTCCGCTCTCACGGAAAACCTGAACATGTGAAGAGCATGTGAACAAAACATGCTGGTATGTTGCCAAAAACATTGTCAATTTCACGACATTAGCGCCAATTGTTTCATTGGTCAAAAGTGACACATAACCGGACAAGCCGTTAACGTTTGAAAAGTAAAACTTCACACAAAATTCGTCTCGCTTCAAGGATGGTGCAAATGGTAGTATTCTGGACATTAAACTGTGCCTTATTCCTGTAATTCTCGTATTTTGATGTGTTTACTTCATGTGTATGGAGTTTTTATTAAATGCATTTCTTTTTGTTCAAAAACACTACTTTTTATGGTATTTAAAATTCGTTTTGTAAGCTTTACAATTTACATGTCGTTGAAGTGCTTTTTAACATAAAGACGTAGAATCAATGATTTTGCGTAGTCAACCACTGAATAACTAGATCCGTATGATCCAGAAGTTATGGAACCAATCCTCCTCCTACTAGAGTGTGGTTCTGCATCTACTGTAGATTCTACTCTCTGGCTTTTTTGCATGCCTTAATTGAGAAAATCCAGATAATCAAACTTCAACTTACAATGTGAACTGCAATCAACAATAGTGAACTGCAATCAACAAATTTATGCAAATCAAATGTTTGTTTTTTGAGGAGAGGGGAAAACCGGAGTACAGGCCAGAGAAAAACCTCTCGGTGCAGAGAGAGGAGAACCAACAAACCCAACCCACGTATGATGCCGGATCTGGGAATTGAACCCGGACCACATTGGTGGGAGGCGAGTACTCTCACCACTGTGCCATCCTTGCACCTCACTTCAATGAAAAGTTTTAATAATAATAATAATAATAATGCTTTGAAAACTTTGAAATTCTTCAGCTTTGTTGATGCCTAGTGTTATTGAATGTTTGACTGTAAGTACAATTTGAAGTCTACAAAATAATATAATTATGCTGAGAAGGAAGCCAATCTGCAAGGCAGCACATGCTTACGGCTTCTCGGAAACAAAAACAAAATCGGTGATTGAATGAATGTGTCTCACAGATCAATTATTTGCCTCAGCCTTCAGCTTCGGCAAATAATTGATCTGCTCGCCACTGACAAATCACGATATTTTGCTCAACCTCATGCAATAATTGTTAATTATTATTATTATTATTGTTGTTGTTGTTGTTGTTATTATTATTATTATTATTATTATTATTATTATTATTATTATTATTAGAACTTTTGATTTCTGATTTAAAAGCAATGATGATGGTCCTTGAACTTACAGGAGCTGAGTAACCCCCTTCAGAGGGACAGACTTGTTTCAGTGATGTTGGTCTTGAAAAACTCCATAGGATTACTGGCAGCATCCATGCAGGCTTACCTGAAAAATCAAACAAACTTACAAACAAAGGTTTGCTCAAAATATTAATGTTCTGATGGGCAGTTTGCCTATCTGCCGTAAAATCGTATATTTTGGCTCTTATGTTGTGGTTATTTTGAGACGTTTTAAACAGATTGAGTGCAGAATTTGTCACCCTTTACAAGTTGACCATTATTTTTTTCCAACTTCAGGCAAGCCGTGACTACGTGGTAGGTCAAATCATGTTAGCTTGTACTGAGATTATTCGAATTGTTCAAGCTAGAGGAGATTTTGATCAGAATGTTGAAGAGCCAAGATACATGGCAGCAACATTAGAAAAGGTATATCATGCTTGTAACTATAAAGCATAGTAAGGTATGTTTGGTAACTTTGGAAGGACCAAGGAAAGGCAGATCTTTTAATTTTTTAAAGTAATACTAGTGCGCAGCACACAGCAACAAATCTTGTCAACTTGCTTTTATTTCTCCAACCGGTTTCATGTGCTTGGCACAAACTCAGTCTGATTGTACATAATGTTTAATTTGTGATGTATGAACTTCATGTACAGTACTGTAGTTATCAAATAAAATTCCTCCCAAGAAATGACCAACAAAATGTCTTCTCATTTGATAACTGTTTGACTGTATTCTTGTTAGGCTCACAAGCAGCTTTCCCCTCGCAGTAGATTGGGTACAAGCAGTGAGCTTGACTGTTACCTTGATGCCATTGTGAGCAGTAGTATGGCTGTGGCTAATAGTTGTGAAGGTGCAAGAAGGGAGAGGATTGTTCAAGCTTGTCAAAATGTTAGTCAGATAAGTTTCTATTTACTGTCAGTTGTTACGACTGTTTTTAAAAAGAAGGGAGTGTCAAACGTACCGTAGTCAAGAGTAGTGTATGTTCTGTACTTCTGGCCCCAGTTTTTCAAAAGGTGGATAATGCTATCCACTTGATAAATCCACTATCCATTTCAATTGATAGTGCAATTGGTCTTGTTATGACTTATTCACTAGACAGTGATTTACAGGGTTTGTGCGCGTCTTGAAAACCCTTGAAAACCCTTGAATTTTGAGAGTACATGTGACCTCACACGGGAAAACGTACACTAACGTTTTAACGCACTGTAACAGTTACGGTCCTTCTAACGGCTAAATGAACTAACGAATGCTAAATTTTTCTAACGGTTACAAGGTAACCACTAACGCTTTATCCATACTACTAACGGTTTGGTGCAACAGTCTAACGGTTTGGTGAGACCGTCTAACGGTTTGGTGAAACCGTCTAACGTTGACTAACGGATTACTAACGGCTGACTGATGATGGCTAACGGTTAACTAACGCTTTCGGCCGTTAAACGTTAAAACGTTAGTGTACGTTTTCCCGTGTGAGGTCACACATTTTCAAGGCCTTGAAAATCTCTGCTCTTCATTCCTGGTCCTTGAAAGTCCTTGATTTTTTTCTGACCCGCATAACTTCAGTAAAAATAATCAGCCACTCAAGTCAGCATGTCATAAAAATGCGACTAGCTGTGGGGTTGAGAATGGTTACCAGTGCCTTGGCATCATTTTCGCACATCTACGTTACGGAAAATGAGCAAGAATTGTACTGTCAGACTATTTCCATGGGTAAATTCTTCGACGTAAATAAAAAAGAGGTCCTTGAAATTTCAAAATTTGGACCTTGAAAGTCCTTGAAAAGTCCTTGAATTTTTGGTCTGAAAAAGTGTACGAACCCTGGATTTATCTGGCGGATGGCTTGTCCATTGTTTGAACAGACGGGCCTGCAGGTAAGTACAATTAGCATTATTTTGCAAACACACTGCTACCTGGAAATAAGGCTTTTTACTCAAACAAATTAGATGGAGTGCAATAATATTATTTTTTGATAATAGACCATAGTTAACAGAAATGTTTACATGAATTAGTTTTTAATTTTGTTATTTTCAATTGTTAGCCTGCTACTGTCTGGCATTTGGAGTTAACAAAGCATGAATTAATTGCTACGTACTAACCCATTAACTCTAGGGAGTGAGACTTTAGATTTTACTCTGTCTAATGCCACATGATTTTATTCGTCAATTTGGGGGGGAGGGGGGAGGGGGAGAGGGGGGCAAGTGAACAACCCCTACATCCATTGAAAAACTACCGTATGTTTCCTTTAATACTGGTCGTAAAGCAGGCGTTTTTTATTGGTTTAACAATTACTGGTTACTTGATAAGTTATTTCTGTAAAGTGTAGTTAAATTTATCGTTGTTGCTCTTGCTGTTCCTTTTGTCAAGGTTCTAAAGATGCGAAATGAACTTGCCAAGCTGCAAAAAGCTCTTCAAGGGAACCTTTTGTCACATAGAACTAGGTGAAGTGCATGGAGGCCCATAATTCTGGTGAAAATGTTACAAGGATAACAAGGAATCTTAATTTCTTATGTGGGGGAGATCTCAACAATGATCCTCAAATCGCATGGTTATGGGTTTGAATCCTGTTCATGCCTGGAGTTTTTCAGGCTATTATGCTTATCAAACTACAAGTAGGGAATGGCGCAGTGGTTAGAGCACTTGTCTCCCACCGATGTAGCTCGGGTGCAATTCCCAGACTTAGGATCACATGTAGGTTGAGTTTGTTGGTTCTCTACTCTATTCCAAGAGGTTTTTCTCTGGGTACTGACTGGTTTTCTCCTCTCCTCAAAAAACAATCTACTTGATTTGCATTGATTTGATTGGAATTCTGTTCAGTGTCCCCAATTTAATAGTGCCCCAGCGCTAAATACACCTGTATGTACAGCCAACACTTAAATAAAGTTCATTATTACAGTATGATCCCTCTTGCTTTCATTTGATGTTCATCCCGTGGTTCAAATAATTTATATGAAATTGCACGTATTCTGCTAAATTATCATAACAACAGCAGTAACAGTGATTTGTCACAACTATTCTTAAAGAACCTAATGAAGAGGATTTTTTCACTTTTAAGAGAGTCTCTTAAAATCAAGGGATTCACTGTTTGTTCTGTTTAATTGCAGGCATGAACTTGATTTAGCCTCTGAACGTTTATCAGGTGAACTAAAGAAGCTTGATCGTCTTGTCTCGACTGCTGTAGTTGACGACATAACCACTGTGTTTGCTGATTCTGAGCTTCCTGTGCATAATATGATACAATCAGCAACTGCACCTTTGTTGGTAAAAATAACTTATTGTAATATCATTGGTTGGGCTTTGAGTAACAAGGGTTGTCCACCAATACTCACAAATAGACTCCATTGGTGTTAATGGTGATTCCAATGGTTCTATTGGTGAAAGCGAATGTGTTTTGTGTGGTTGGCTTATAGAACGAGGAATAATTTATTCATAATTATTAGCGTGTTTCTACTTGGTGTAATTTAAGTGAACTTGTTTTTCACCAATAAAACCATTGGAATGACATCATTTTCTATCGGTACCAATCCAACCATTCGTAGCAATGGACCATCAGTTTGACGAGACGAATCATATCTGTTTCGGTATATTGGACATGTATGTGAGTAGCATACATGTATCTTTCTGCTGCCTTTTTGTTAGTCTCATGATGTCATCCATTGCAGAGCACCCATCAGTTTTTTCTTGTCTCAGGTTGAACTACCGTACTTGCTAGGAACAAACAGTAATACAGTGACCATAGTTTACGGTTTTCTTCCTTGTTAATTTCCCACCTGGTTGAATGAACAATAATATTATTATACTTTTCTAATCGGGCAATATTAAGGAATTACTACTGTAATAACACTGTATGTGGTACTAAACCTTGTATTTTTAATTTCACAACACAGTCATTAATCCGATTGTTTGTAGTGTGTAAGTTTAAGTTTAATTAATTCACTGGTTCATCTTGTTTGATCAACATACTTCTTTTCGTCTTTCAGAGTTTTTACTCGGCCATCATCACAACTTTGTTATACCACTTCAGCCAAATTCAGTTTCTTAATTCAGTCCTAAGAATGTAATAATTTTGTTATTGCAGGACATAAGTGCCCAAAGTCAAGAAGATGCCTTGACAAGGCTGACAGGAAAAGCTGATGACTTTCAGAAACATTCAGCAAGATTAACTCAGGTAGCTCGGAAGTCTGCAGCGATATCAGCTGATTCTAAAAGTAAGTGAGCATTACAATTATAAAAGATGCAAGACGAGTTATGATCTTTAGGGATTTGAAATCTCTTCAGTTCCCATGATTGTAATATTCATGAATACATTTTTCTGTAGAAAAATAGGCAAATTATCTTTCATGTAAGGTCAGAGTGTCTCAGGATTGTACTTTAACAGCAATTGGGTAGAGATTAAATTTGTGAGCTCAAGTAACATTAATTTTATTGATTGGGTCACAGATCAAGAATATTACTACAAAACATATCAGATGATTTTACCGCCAAAATTGAAACCTATTTCCCCCAATGAGCAAATGTTGTTCCAGTGTACAGACAACTATTAACTGTTTATTTGCAGCTATGAGCTAAAAGATTAGTACAGTTTTTGGCATGCAAAATATTATCTCTTTTTGCGCCAACAGGGGTCGAAGCTATCAATGTCACAGCCACTGAGGTAGACAACTTAGCCCCTCAACTAGTTTCTGTGGCTGTTAGGGTGCGCCAGACACCTACAGATGTTAGCTGTACAGGGCATCTCAGCCAACTGAGAAGAGAGTGGACTGCAAGGCTTCAAGTTCTTACATCCCTTGTTGATGACATAACAGACTTTAACGACTTTGTCTTGATGACTGGTAATGGAATTTTTGCTGTATTATTTATTTTCTTGTATGAGAATGCTCCAGACCATCATTACAGGAATCTTACAGGCTTAAGCTTTTCTCTCAGTCCCTGCCATTGGTAAAAAAGAAATTTGCCATTCAACTATTGCTGTTAAACGAAGAGAGACTTCAATTGGTGGCTCCAACGGGATTCGAACCCATGACCTCTGCAATGCTGGTGCAATGTTCTACCAACTAAGCTATGAAGCCACACATGACACAGTTGGGAGCAGGTCGGTTTGTTGGGCTCATTTGTCACTGTGAAAGGACTCAGTGAATGAAAGAAATGTGTATAATTTTGAACTGCGTGCTGAAGATGAAAGAGAGAAATGATCCTCTCACTTATCTGGACAATTTAAGCAATTGCCTCTTATAGCACGTAGAAATTCAGGTGGCTCCCACAAGATTCAAACCCATTACCTCTGAAACTAACCTCTGTTGATTTACTCTTCTCTTGATTAACTTCTATCGGTGTTATTAAAGGGACGTGTAAATTGCGCGCCTGTGACGATAAAGGACGATAAAGTAGTTGTTTGGAACCTAAGACTTCTCTAACACTGGTCGGACGCTCTACGCATTGAGGTACTGGAACTCCTGGGTTAGCTTGGTAATTTATCTAGGTTCTGAATCATCAAAGTGTCCCTCAGGTCTGTGGGCGCTATACTGTCATACATTTCAAATTTCACAATGCAACCATTGATGTTAATGTTGTATTGTGCCTGTGGGAAGGATGATATCCAAGTTGCTTGGCAATGGGCGAGAGGACAAAAAATTTACTATACCCCCTTCTT
Source organism: Montipora foliosa (assembly GCF_036669935.1). Classification (NCBI taxonomy): domain Eukaryota; kingdom Metazoa; phylum Cnidaria; class Anthozoa; order Scleractinia; family Acroporidae; genus Montipora; species Montipora foliosa. Next base: position 5,560,519 of record NC_090874.1, read on the forward strand.
TCACTGAGATTCGTACGTTTGTGAAAATATTAGATCCAGTCCAAGGTTACAGTATTTCCAAAAAAAGACTGGATTTGATTTGATCTGCAATGCTATAAGTTGGTTTGTGGTCCTCATGATACATGTATTAGTAGATCACTTGTACCTGACTTAATAATGACCTTGAGACTTAAAGAACATGATTGTATGGAACGCTGTACTTATTTTCCTTTTCAAGATTTCAACATTCAGAAAGATATTGCGCAAATTCAAGAAGCTTTAGTGTATCAGCAGGACATACCAGCAGTGTCCCAGGTGTCCCTCAGAATGCTTGGCCGAGCCAGAAGAGTCGCCATAGTTACAAGGAGGGAGATGAATGCTACCGCTGATCCGATGTATAAAGGAAAGCTACAGTCAGCATGTGCAGAATTGGAATCAGGTTTGTCAATTCTCTTAATAAGTTTAGTATTTCCAATTCCAAGAGTTTCTTAAACAACACAACTTCAGGCAACAACTTCTATTGTCAATTCTAGTGATGCTCTCAGTCGCTTCATGTCACAGAAACCGAGTTAATGGCTTGTGTACGACTTAGCCTTTTGTCTGTATTGGATTTAAAATAAGCCGCCTTTGGGTTCTCATTGAAAGTACCCATACAGATGTTCCGCTCGCATGGTATCCTTGACTTGCAGTGTACATTCGCAAAAATTTCACATTCACACACTTCTAAAACACTAAACTGCAAAGAATAAAACTGCGATCAAGCGATTTTCATAGTTTTTTGGACAGTGGAACAATTTGATTGATGAAAGCAAGGTTACATGGTTAGGAAAATGAGTGGGGATCTTGTAACTCTTCAAACGCCTTTTACCACTTTTATTTAAGATTGTAGATGAAGTCTTTCGCCTTTTTTTGTTTACTTATTTCATTGTGCATTTAATTATCAATCCTAGTTTTGCCAGTTGTTGTCCAAAGTTTAGAAGGAACACTGCTCAACATGCAAGATGTTGAGCAACACAGAAAGCTTTGCGATAGTTCTAAACTCCTGAGTGACAAAGTCAAGATGATAAAATCTGCCCTCAAACGGCCTGCTGGTGTTGGCATAGGTTTGTTGAGTGATGTTTCCAATCAATATTTAAATGACAGAAGTGATCCTCGCACTTTAGCTGGACAATTTAAGCAGTTGTCTCTTTATAGACAACAAAGAGCAAGAATCCATCACTTCTCTCATTTGGCTTTAAACCGCACTTTAAAAGCTGGTTTTCCCGAGCGACGTAATCGGAGTCAGTCGTAAGCGAAGTCGTAAGCACGTGTGACCTACATGTAGTGAAAATTGGCTTCCGATTATCCTTAGGATTCCATCGCTTACGATCCAGTGAAAATTAGATTGTCGGAGTCCGAAGCAGAAGCGGAAGAACAAGCTGGTCACAATGCGGAGAAGTGGGCCTGGGCAAGGTGGAAATTTGGCGCCAAAACAGAAGAAATGAAAACATGGTGGAAGTAGAGCAGAATTTTTTTCCTTTGGCTCCTTCTTCACCTCATTTTGCAAGACTTACTGGTTCAGTAGTGTACACGGGACTGATTTGAAGAGGTTTTTATTTTCTGTCCCCGCTCCGCCACTTTCGCAGCGTCGCGGGTCCAATAAAAAACCTCTGTCAAATCAGTCCCGTATATACTACTGGTTTCTTTCATCACATGCCTGATTCAAGCCCAGCTTGTTCGGCCATCTCCTGCCAAGTATTTTGTCATATTCTTATTTTTAATAAAGTTTGCAAGACTTGTCGTATAACACGGGGAAGAGTCTTACATCCTCCACAACCTTCTCGTCCGTGCTTGCTATATATGTTTGTTTATCGCGGCAGAAAGTAATCGAAGAGTCTAGGCTTGTACCTTGTGATTTGCTTGATCTTCCATTTCTACTTCCGACTCCGACGATCTTGTTTTCACTGAATCGTAAGCGACGGAGTCGTAAGTGGAATCGAAACAAAATGGAACCGTTGTGGGTACAACACTGAGTCAGTCGAATCGGTCAATTTCCTCGTGGAATGAAAGCCTTATCTGTCAGTTGAAGCCTCATCTAACCGGGATATTTTTGGGGCGTCAATTTTTACAGACGTTTTTGGTGATTATTTGTCCGAATTTCAGGTCACAAATTGTATCGATTCAGCGATTAAATACAATTGTCGTACGCGAGGACAAACAGCAAACAACATTTAGCGAAATTTTGCTGTCCCATTCAAACAAGCAAATATCTTTTTTTCAGGAAAAAAAATTGCCTCAAAATTTGTCAAAAAGTTAGCCCATGAGCCTCGCAATACTGACATGTATTGGTACGTTTAGACATTATAAGCGAGAAAGTGAGGTATAATAAATCGGTAAAACTAACCCTAACCTCTCCCTAATCTTTGTTTAAACTTAATTTAGGTTTCATTTTGTTACTCGTACTGTAATAATACTGATTTAAAGGGGCTAGGTCACGCTCTTTTTCAATTTTGTTAATTGTGAGCTCTAAAACGTCAAATTGGCAGAGAAACAGTCTTCATTTGCAAAATCACGGCCACATAACAACTGAGAATCATTTTCCAGCTGTGTAAATGACATTTTGATATAGACTGATGTAAATTTGAAAAAAAGTGTGCCGACGTTTTTCAAATTTACCCAAATTCAGTCCATTTCAATCCTCTCCAGTTTTGTCCATCCATGTCCTTTCTTGGCTTCCCTGTGTTTTGTTAGAGTTCTTCTATAGTTTTGAACAGTTATTTTGATATTTTAGTTAATTCTATGACCATTCGATCAGTGCTGAAATTGCCTAAAATTGCGTGACCTAGCCTCTTTAGCAAGGTTTGTGGAATCGTTTGTCGCCCCGACCTAAAGTACTTTTTATTGTATTTATTTTGTTCTTTTCGTGAAGATCTAAGTGGCTATGGCACGGATGCATCAGGTACGCAAGCTTTGGATCCTAAAGACAACATGTTGGATTTGTTTGAAATTTTAAGAGCTCGTCCCACAACCCCAGGTATATTTATCTTGTTTCGTCTTAATTGTCACAGACGACGGAATGCTTTTTGAACCTTGCAAGAAAGAAAACGATGCATTCTGTTTATCATTTTTAAAGAATAACGCCAGGTCCGAATTCAACGCAACCACATGAGTTGTCGAAACTACCATTTCCTTTATCAGCACATTTCGACAGTTTCAGACTTTACAGTAAGGCAAGATGACTCTCCTCGGAACGTAGTTCTGTGACCTAAAGTGTCCGTAAGCTCGGTACAAGAGCATTAGACCTAGTAATCGGAAAGCCGACTTTTCTTTCGGAACCCTCGCGTTTTTTTTGTTTTTTTTTTTTTTAGTCTTCCCTAGTTATCTCATTGAAGAAGTACATCTCAGACCTCCTCATTTTCATTCGAAGACTGCTTTTTCTTCGAAAGAAAATTGGACTGTTTGAAGTCAATTTAACATTTTACACCTGTATTTATTAATACAGCTTTTGTATTGCACATCTTTTATTGTACGTTCGTTCAAATCCCCTTTACAACGCCGTTTATAAATCAGTCAACTTCTTTTACTTTTTGCGAGTGGTATGTTTGCTCTTTGACGCCTCAGGTTTATGAACAACTCAACACATCCAAAGGTTTATCGTCCTTATATGAGAAGACTGGAAACGTCTTTAAAGGTAGCAATTTCTCTTCAGTTAGTTCCAGACACTGTTTTGTTCTTTGCAGTGAGTGACACTGTGCTGGTTGATGAACCAGAACCAGTAGAGCTTGAAAATCAGCCTGTTCGGTTCACCGAAACATCTTTGGATCTTCCTAGCTTTGCGGAAGTAAGTGGTAACTAACATCATATGTTTGATGCTTTTATGCGGTTAATGCTTTGGAACCAAAAATGATGCAGTTTGGAGTGCGGTAACTTTTTGCGTGCCTCACCGGGAGAGACTAACTCTTTCGTTCTAGTTTTCAACCTGGGCCCGGTTGTTCAAAAGCCGATTAACGCTAATCCCAGATTAAAAGTTAACCAAGGAGTTTATTTCTCTACTCCCAAGTGCTGTTCAACGCTGATATTCGGCAAAACTTTACATTAGAAGAAGTCAATCTTGAAAAACAAAAAGAAGCAAAAGAAAGTTTCACCAAAAAGTTAAAACTTGAAACAAAAGTTTACACTAATCCTGGTTAAGTTAATCGGCTTTTGAACAACCGGGCCCTGAACGATAAATTCTTTTTTCCGAGATGTTTTTGTTTTTCTCTTATTTTCTCTTATTTTTGTCAAAGGAAGGGGGGGGGGGGGGGGGCGTTATATCTGGGGGATTATTATTTGATGTATATTTATGAACGCCTGGAAACGAAATGGGGATTAGGATAAAATGCAAGAAACGAAAGGGGGAGGACTTTGAGCGCCAGCTCAAGGTATTGCATTGTGTTTCGTCCACTCGCCCGAAAAACGAAAAACCAAAAGTTTGCTGGGGCCTGTTTCTCAAAAGTCTCGGGAGCTTTTATGGCCTGGAAAGCAATTCGTGAACTGACTAAGTTGTCTTTATTTTGAAGAATTGATCCTTGAACATTTTTTCAACACCAGAGAAAACAAGGCATTTGCGATTGCCTTGAAACGTTTTACTTTTGAAGATACCCAAAGATACCCGAAATGTGCCCACAAAGTTTCGGGATCTTTGAGAAACAACCCCATGGTTACGAAGCGTCTAGAACATACATTTGAGATAAACTGGCATATGCGGAGTGGCTAAAACATAATTTTCAGTGCTATTCTAGTCGACATTGGTAAATGCATAACACCATTACTCTCTGGATAGTACGGGCACACTGGCAAGTTTCCATGTCACCTGTTAAGTTTCAACTCTTGTCTTTATTCCCTATTTACTTCAGATCGAGCAAGAGCCAAAACCTACTCGTTCGAATTTACCGAAAGAAAAACGGGACACCTCACGGGACAGAGCTCGGGATAGATCCCGTGGGCGTCCTCAAAGCGCGGAGTCTGAGGATCTGCTTTTTAGTTTCCTGGAAGATGATGAAATGGATAGAATCAACAGGAAAGCTTTGCTTGGTAAAGTGTTCTCATCCATCAATTAACTAATGCCTTAAAATGTACCAGCATGAGGGTGTTTATTTATAACTTAAGTTATATCAGTTCCAAACACCGTGGTAGAACGATACGGGAATTTCTAAAGCTATACTCAAATGAGAGATCTCGCCCTAGGCCTGATTATTTTCTATCAGTCTCAGATTGAAGTATATCTTGTTGAGCACTTTTCTCACTTTTATGGTGTTGCAGTTTTATCACCCTGTCAACGTTTTCTTCTTTACAATTCTTGCTTGGTAGCAGGAATGGCGCGGTGATGAGAGCACTCGCCTCCCACCAGTGTGGCCTGGGTTCGATTCCCAGATTCGGCGTCATGTGTGGGTTGAATTTGTTGTTTTTTTACTCTGCTCCGAAATGTTTTTACCCGGACACCCGGTTTTCCCCTCTCCTCAAGAACCGATGTTTGGCTTTAGTTGATTTGAGTTAGAGCGGTTTTCGAATGAGTGTCGTAAAACCAAAACCAAAGTAATTACTTTGGCCAATCAAAAAGCACGGAGGCAATCCAGTAAACCAATCAAAACTCGAAGTAATTACACGTAGCCGCGGGAAATTGTGCATGCGCGGGGCACGATTGGTTTTGGTTTCACTTCTGATTGGTTGAAAAAGTGGCGCGAGAACTTTGAACCAATCAATGAGTGAAGTAATCATAAACCCAAGTAATTATCTAATTACTTTCGACACTCAATAGAAATCCACTCTAAACTTATTTGTTGATTAAGAATTACATTTATGTTCAGTGACCGCAGTTAGTGTCCCAGCGTTAGAAGACTTGACACTTAAGTTGATTCCCTAGAAATAAAACTTGTCATAGATTTTCAATGAAACTTCACACACTGTTGTATCATGTTAAGGAGTTAATAAAAATGTAATAAAAAAGGGAGGAGGGTCACCCTGCTCGTTTCCATGGTGCGACGCTGACAGATACGGCTATTTAAGCCACTTTGACAATTGCAGCGCACCCCCGATGTTGGTCAAATATAGCTCGATTTTATAAATGCAATCCATGATATGACGCGAAGTCTGGTGTCATTCTATGGTTAATTCACGTACGAAACTGAAACATTTAATGTATTTGAATGGCTTTGGGAGTATACTTATCGCTCAAAAATAGATTGAACTTGAGTGTGGGCTGTTCGACTCATAATGGCTCCTTCCGTCCGATTTTGTGAAATTGCCAAAAAACGGGCCATAGATTTTTGCTGATTTTGTTACTACTCTATCAAGACACTATGCTCAACAAGAATATGAAATAAAAAATCAGGGGTCATCGTACTCGTTCGGGAGAAAATATCCATTCCTTGACGGATTAAGCTTGGCATCAAAGAAAATCCGCCATTTTATGAATGTGCCTCCAGGGACTACTGCCAATGACGCAAAAAATTGTGCGCAGTAGGGTTGCGCAATGCAAAACCAGGGAATCACCAAATGATAACGTTCATCTTCATCATCATCATTATCGTCATCGTTAACTGTTAACTATGCTCGTGTGAGTTATATCTACTTATATAGATGAGCTATTCTGTTTTCATCGCATCAGTAAAACATTAAAACCAAACAATATTGGTGATATAGTTTTAACTTTTAGGTAGTAACTTATCGACTGAATGTGAAGCTGTAGCTTTAAATACCCGTAAAATTGAGCACTGACAGATGGAAGGGGCTCAAGGCATCGGGCGCAACGTCGGCTTCCATTGATATCAGCCTCGTAGCTGTAGGAACGTCAGGCGTTAAATAAAGTGACTTTACACTCCAACTGAACAGGAAAGAACTGCATTAAAAAAGACTAATTTTTCCGACTCTTTCCCATTACATAAGCGACATTTCTCAGCCCAAGGTGGGTTTTCTTTGTTATCTACTTTTTAGCGTGATGGGGCTGCAATTATGCCCTCAGAGTGTTGCTGTATGCATTAATAATCCGTCAAATATCGGTTTGTTCCCCTTTTGATTTCCAGGGATAAGCGAAAGAAACTCGAATGAGTCTGCACTGTCAGCTGGTATTGTTCGCCCAATTAAACCGTCCCAGTCCTCTCGCGCGCCTGTATCCAGACTTCTGAATGCCGCGAAAGCAAGAGATTTTGACCTGGTCGATAGGGAAATGAGGAAGGTGGAATCTAGGGCATCTGCCTTGAGGACCCTTGCAAGCAGTTGTGCAGAGAGAACACGAAATTCGGAAGGAGTTAGGTGAAAAGAAACTTTTATTTTGTTAGGATTTGTTGCTCAGTTCATGTTTTTGCCAATACTTCTTAACGAACCTTAACTTTTATAACACTCTAGGCTCGTTCGTGTTTCCTTTGGGGAAATTGAAAAACTCACCCCTCTCATCATGCAAACAACACGTGATTTTCGGGCCAACCCACGTGATTTAGTGACGGTCGAGCGGCTGCAGACAATAGGCCGAGAGTGGGCGTCCAAAGTTCACGTACTGTCTGGTGCTGTTGATAAAATTGTTCAGCCTTGGTCAGCCACGGCCTCCAAACTGGCATTGGCTGCTGCAACAGGCGATGCAGAGCAGGTCAGAAAGCAGGTAAAGATCAATTGAAAACATGTTGAAATATGAAAATGTTGACGCAAAAACAGCAAATTAAAGGAACGAATATAATCATTTGCTTCTCAGGTGGACAACGTAAGTAGACATGTCCATCGCCTCAGGCAGCTGTCTGTGGCGGCAAAAGCAGCCGCCGATGCTGAAGACTACGCTATGAATGCTGGGAATGAAGGCGAAGCGCCTGCGCGGGATCCAGCCTCGCTTCAACGGGTGGAGTTGGTTGGTGTGACGTCAGAAGAAGTTGAAAGAGTTACACCTCAACTAATTACGGCCGCTCAGGTTTGTTCATTTGAGTTTTCCTTGGCAGCTTCCGTTTTGCACTCTATTACCTCTATTGCAGTTTATAACCTATTTATGAATCCGTCATTGACTAATCAGAAACACGATATTTTGTCGAGTATTATAATAAATGAGGATATGTAGTTTATTGAAGACGATTCTTAAATACTCCAGCCATCCTCACATTTTTCCTTTGGATTACAACTCCACGGGGGGTAGGTCTTCATCGACTCTTCTGCAGCTCAGGGGAGGGGTAGAGGATCCAATATAGTAATCAGAAAGCCGTGGTTCCACTCCTTTTAGAAGAGATCGGATTTTTGCCGAATATCCATCTCAAGGTTATTGTAGTTACGATCTTGCAATTATCGTGGAGGGTGTAAACTGCAGGTTGCAGGTCATTGTTTCGCCATAACTGAAGAATCAAAACTTTTTGGTTTACTAGGCGTTTTACGAATGCTAACATTAGGCCTAAGCAATATGCTTTAGATAGTGTTTTAAACCGTAGGTTAGCATTTTTGTATTTAAGTGTGGGTTGTTTTAGTTATGGTAAAACAGTGACCTGCAACCTGCACTTTACATTCTGTCAAGGCGCGGCATCCATCTTTCCCCATCCCCACGACCAAATTTAAAAAAATAAAATAACTTTTATCCTGCCAAATATTTTTGCCTTCAGGCGTTGTCAAGAGACCCTGCAGATGTTGCGAACTTTGAGCGACTTGAACTTCAGCGAAGGGACTGGGCATCCAAGGTTTTTGGCCTTATCTTTGCGGTGGATGACGTCACAGTCGGAACCTCCGCTCCGGTGGAACAACTGACGTCCGTTGCCACGGCAGGAGACCAGCATGCATTGCAGGAAAACTCCCGGATGTTAACGTCATATTCACGAACTCTAAAGGAAATGGAAATTGGATCAACTGCTGGGTGAGTTCACGTTACGAAATATGTACTGGCAAGTGTCCAAGTCCATCACCCAAGAGTAAGATCAATCTCAACCCCAGAGCTCTTCTCTTGACTTAGGGAGAGCAGAGCCCTGGGGAGCAGGGGTGGCGCAGTGGTGAGAGCACTCGCCTCCCACAAATGTGGCCCGGGTTTGATTCCCGATCCCGGTGTCGTATGTGGATTTAGTTTGTTGTTGGTTCTGCCCTTGCTCCGGGAGGTTTTTCTCCGGGTACTCCGGTTTTCCCCTCTCCTCAAAAACCAACACTGCCAAATTCCAATTCGATCCGGATTGCACGGACACATGTTGAACAAGCTCCTGAACGCTCTTAAGGTGTTCCGTGGGTAAACAAATTCCATTTCCAAATTCCAACCCTGAAACAAAGTGTCTTCTCATTGGTTTTCGTGAAGAACAATCAAAAGCGTCTCTAATTGGTGCATTCATATTAGCACGAGGAGTGAGCAGGCAACGCAAGGTTCAAATAGCCAATTTTTGGCTACAAGAACCCTTCAGCGCGTGTTCTCCTACAAAGAGTTTCCCAGAGCATTGGGTCGATCCGAGGCTTTGGTGACGAGAATGGAGTACTCGGATTTACCCAAATTGGCTTAGTCCCCATCAACCTCAGAAATGTCTCTATTTTTAAACCAAGGTTTGCTGGAAAATAAACGATAGACCGAATCGGTACCCAATTCAAACCCTTTGGAAATGAAACGTTTTGTTCCCGGTGTTTCCATATCATTTAAACGTAAATGCTATATTATAAAGCAAATACCATACACAAAGAACCTTAACTTCGGGAGATCTGAATAGGGTACAACCTTGAGTCAGCTGATTTGGTCTACTGTTTATTTTGCCGCAAAACTTGGTGTAAAAGTAGACACTTTTCTGACGCTGATAGGGACGAACCTGATTCCAGATTCTTACTGTTGGGTCATGGACTCTTGAATCTGGTCTTTGAATGAAGGAAAATCTGAATCAAATGTAGAAAGAAGATCAAGCAATGATTCCTGAATGTAAGTTTAAAAGGTCAAACTCTTAATAATCGCTTTGGTTACATTTCCTTTGCATATCTCAAATTTATGATGTGCGGGAACCGATGTGGGTTGGGAAAATGACAAATGCTGTCCTTCCTACCGGAACAATGGTATAGCTAAAACAAGGTCAAAGTTTCGTGATTTATAAATTATTCTTTCAGGTGCAACGATCCCAAAAAAGTCAGTTTAGCCGCGGCAACTGGGAATTCTGTGGAAAAACTAACCGCTGACCTGCAGGACACAGCTCGTGTGGTTTGTGAGATGGCATCTCGGGACAATAGGACATTGGAGCAAAGCTTAGCGTACATGGGTGTGGTAGAGAGAATGAATTTGCTTCAGAGGGAATGGGCAACTAAGGTAATGCTCACTTAAGTTTATCCTCAAACGAGTCTTTTTGCAAAGTCTTGCATTAGCTTTCAAATAACGTTTTACTTTCATTCTTATTAAGTTTCATTTTCATTGGTCTCGTTTCGTTAAAATAAATAAAGCGGACACGAAATCCAAGCACCATTTCATTGGATCGGTATAGGATGCATTACTTTTATGTTTAAGGACGGTGCCTACTAATTTAAAGGTATTTTTGCACGGTTTACTGACTATGCGGGAAGAGCAGATCTTAACAAGTGTTATTGAAATCCAAAAATAAAATTGGGGGTAACCACGCATTTTTCAAAGATAATTTATCAACAATATTTGCGAAAATCTTTAAATTACAAAGCACTGTATGACGTTCTTTACCAAACTGAAGCTCAATTATCTCTGAAAAATGCTTGGTTACCCCCAATTTTCTTTTTGGATTCCAAGAGCACTTGCTAAGTTCTGCTTTCTCCGCATAGTTTTAAGCCGCGCAAAAATACCCCTGTAGTAGTAAGCGCCTCCAATAGGAATCCCCAGTATCTTGAGATGCGCAGAACGTATCCGTAATAACAATAGTACGCGCCCGGGGCGTTTATTAAATGTTTGTGGTGTAAGGGGGGCGTTTATTAGAGAGGGGCGTTTATTTCAAGTTAACTGTAACAGCTAGAAAATCCAAATAAACGTTCATAGAGTTCCATATCAGCGCGGCGACAACAATAAGTTTATAGTTCTATATCTATGCGGCGAAAACAGCAAATTCATAGTTCTATATCAATGTCCTCGTCGTCATCTGGGTCAACAGTGTTTTCACAGTTGGCTTTCGTCGACATCCGACTCAGTGATGACCTGAAAAGGGTTTGGGAGGCTGGGTTCATCCAGTACAGAGAACTGTGCTTGTAACTGTCAGTTCCGATTCCTCTTCACATCATCATGGTTGGTCATTCTTGAAGTAGTAAATCATTGGATATTCGGCCTTATTGTTCCTGGATGCTATCGAGCCAGAACAAACCGAAAGAAAATTGCCGACATTCTGAGCACAGAAATTAACAAAATGAAAGAGCGATATCCGTACTTTGAACTTAAGATCGAACAGGATATAATTCGTAACCCATTACTATCCAAGCAACAATTGTGTTACATAAATTGCGGGATTTTGCTTTACAAAGCGTTTTTTCGATTTTTTGACGATTTTGTTTGGGGAGGCATCTATTCGAAACGGGGCGTTTATTAGGGAGGGGCGTCTATTTTAAACTTTACGCCACACCAGAGGCGTTTTATGGATAGGAGGCGTTTATAAGAGAGGGGGCGTTTCTTAGATCATTTAGGGTAAGGCATTTTGCGGTTGATTGCTAAGTGACCTGGCTTTCAATGGCAGCGAGGCTTCTAGTGACGTAGTATTAATGTAGACGTTGTCGTTTGAAGGTGGTCAACTTCGTCTTTGTTTTGAGGTGTCGTTGTTTAATATTGGTAAATTTTCGCTAAGACTGGTTTTTTTACTAGCGATTCAAGCATAAGCAGCATAAACAGACTCTTTGTTAGGACAGAACACACCAATTAACGTCTGCGTATGTTGGATGTACGTATTCATTACTTGCACAGTCCCATAATGCAATACGTATTGAGGGTTCTTTACATAAAAAACAATACCAGTTATTTACTCTTAGGACTGTCTCATGCTTCAGTGAACTGAGTATCCATTGTTTATGTAACGGAACGCCCAAAACGTAATGCATTCTGGGGTTGTGCAAGTAGTGAATGGCTGCGTCGCTAGTGAAGAGCAACCTTAATCATCGTTCATCTTTGGTTTTAGTCTTCGGTTTTTGCCTTCCTGTTAGGTCCATTTGCTGACAGCTCTCGTCGATGACCTGACAGCCGAAGCTTCAGCATCTGTTGATCGGCTCGCGGGCGCAGCATTAGCTGTGAGTAAAGCGGAACTTGGTGAGAGAATACAACAACAGAGTAACTTTGAGATGCAGGCAGACGAACTAAAGGCCCGCGTTGCTCGCGTTCGAACCCACGCGAGTAAAGCCGTGGAGAATTCTCGGCACACGAGCAAGGTCAGACACGTTCGCGTGACTGGTGACTTTATTGACAGGCTGACACCGCAAGTTATTGCAGCGGCGCGTGCTTTGGCAGGTAACATTACACTTGAATAGTTAACTAAACGTTAAACGCTCCTTGAGATGATGGCAGCATTTGTGGTCTTAAGGAACTAATACCCGATATGAGAAAGACAGACTTTCTAACTTGTAAGGGGTGTCATTTTGCCGTAATATATACCCAACCCAACACATTTGTCGAGAACATTTAAGTAGGTCTCGATTAGGGCAGTGAAGCACATGTAAGCTCTCCTAGGCTGCACACTTCCGAACCTTACAGTAACTTATTTATTTAAAGAAGAAGGCCTTCTTATCACCCTTTGTTGAAGTCAATTAGGGACTGAATTACGAAGGGCACAAAAGGAGCCTCTGGCAGCCGCTATACAGTCCATGTAACCATGTAAGGTCTCTGAGCACAGCACCGCAGCCAGATGTAGTTAGCTTGGAGTCGAGAGGAGGAAACCCACCTACGATTGTAGGGGTGGGAGGCGTGGTTGATGACTACTAGGCCAGCTTGACTTTTGCTCTACACTCGATCAGTTACGCACTTTTAAGCAGCTGGTTACTCAGGCATACTCGTCGGCGTCTTGACGGCTCCGTATCATTGGTCAAGGTGCTTTCGCTTTAAAGAGAACTTTATTTGACCCTTTTGCTTTGCTTTGATGTCAGACAATCCAGATCAACCCACTGTGGAACATTTCCAGATGCTGAGGCGTCAATGGGCTTCCAAAGCTCAGCAATTGATGGCTACACTTGATGCTCTTCCTGATGCGAACAGCGTCGCAGTGCAAGGTAACGAATATCAACCGCAGAAGCGAAAGTACATCAGGGCCCGGTTGTTCGAAAGCCGATTAAGTTAATCCAGGATTAGCGTAAACTTTTGTTTCATGCTTTCAACTTTTTGGTGAAAGTTTCTTTTGCTTATTTTTGTTTTTCAAGATTGACTTCTTCTAATGTAAAGCTTTGCCGAATAGCAGCGTTGAACAGCATTTGGGAGCAGAGAAATAAACTCCTTGAATAATTTTAGATCTGGGATCAGCGTTAATCGGCTTTTGAATAACCGGCCCCAGGTGTGTACTACGCACAATGCGTGTCGTTTAACTTATAAATCCTCCTGTGTGCCCACCTGAGGCTACAATCCGGGACAAACAGCAAAAAGAGTTAACACCTTTGCCATTTTTCGTTCTTTTGGATCATAAATGAAAAGCAGGCTGAAGCTATTTGTGCTTCAGGAAGAAGCGCAAATAAACCCAGCCGTGTCGGGACTTGAGTAAATTATGCCGTCTTGTTTTTAAAGACCTGGGGCCCGTTTTTCAAAATCCTGAAACGTTTCGGCTCCAAAAAGCTGTTCATTGCAACGCCAATCCACTCATCTTTATTTAGTTATTTGGTTTTTCAGGAGAAGAAAAAAACGAAATAATTACAACGTTCTATGCCTTAAAATACCTTCCTTATGAAGATATCAACAGAAGGAGTTATTCCATCCGAAGGAATCCCAAAGAGTTTTAGGACTTTCCACAAAAAGTCTCCGGGACTTATCTTAAATACTTCCCAGTAAGCCATATCACTATTGTCCTTGTTTTCCGTTATTTAATACCCATTGTTACTTTGATACCTCACAGACGTGTTTCAAGATTTATTAAGCATACCGCAAATGGAACCCGCGCAGAGCTTTGAATCCTTGACTGAAGAAGAAACATTTGCCGTCGCGGGCTCGTCCCGCGGGCGTCTTTCAGCGATGTCCCTCATTTCTGATGACGATAATGTGCAGACAACCTCTACACCTTCCAAAAGATCTTCAACAGCAGCTGGACGGTTACCAGAGATAACTTCATATTTCGATGACATGGCATTGAGTGACGTAAGTTGACGACTTTTTCCGACTTTTTTCGTTTTTCGGCTTTATTTTGCTGGTGAGCGTATTCTCACTGTTAGTAGGGAGCTTAAGCGCGCTCATTTTTGAGACGCGGACGGCAACCGGAAGTGAGTTGTTTTCCCTTTAACCTTTTCTTCACACAACCACATTTATATTTTCTCCATTAGAGATGATTAGTATAAAAGTCCAGGAGACACCACTGTCCTGGCACTTGAAATGTTCTCTTCCGGTTGCCGTCCGCGTCTCGAAAACGCGCGTGGTTAAGCTCCCTAATAGAGAGATTTGCCATCGCGTTTTCGTGAAACGGGAAACGGCAGGGCTTGTTCTTGTCATAAAAGCTTGAAAATCCTCTCATTCTAACCTGTCTTTCTCGTTGGAGGAGTTGCTTGAAATGTGTAGATAACGGGAAGGAAACGAGCAAATAGCAAACAAGTTTCAGTCCGCGGTAAACGCAGTGCTAAATATCGCTAATAACGCGCATGCTCGTTTCTTTGAAACCGCCAACCAGACCTTTCCCTTCGCCCGGTAGTGAACCGGAAAAAGATGTTTGATGGTCATGTGACCGGCCAAATATTCCCGCATCACCCTAATGCGACGGGGAACTCCGAAGGACCAAGGAATAAGGCTACGAAACCGCATCTATTGACGCTGGCAAAAAGCCCGTTTGTGCCAGCCAAAGCGGGAGCGACATCGACAAAGACATCGATGAGAAGAAGAATGACAAAAACCAATGGCACTGTAAGCTCTGCACCTGTGTGCACGTTTCCGTACGCTTGAGCTTGTGTGAAGGAAGTGAGCACCTGACGATAAATGGTAAATTTTCTCCGTAAACTTCCACTCTAATCGTACCAGTTTATTTTCGAGATAGTTGCCAACTCAGTAATTTATCCTCCATCCTCGAATAGTTTCGAATGATTGTGATTAGATTACATTACCGCGAAGTTATCCTTCGTAGCCGTCGTCGTTGTCATTTCTCAACCTCCTTAGTAGGGAGCCTAAAAAACGGCGGAGGCGAGGGCAACAACAAAGCCACAAACCTCCTTCAAAGCAAATAAACGAAAGGCTAACGCTTGAAACGTCGTCGTTATTTTTTGTGAAATTGGATAGAGAGAGGAGATCGATCCTCGCACTAATCGGGACAATTTCAGCAACTGGCTCTTCTAGACACCCGACACCCGAGAAATTCGGGTGGCTCCAACGGGATTCGAACCCATGACTTCCGCGACGCCGGTGCAATGCTCTACCAACTGAGCTATGAAGCCACTCAGTTGTGCGCAGGTCAATTTGTTGGGCCCACCATGTCGTTCCCGTGAAAGGATTTAAAGAATGAAAGAAATGTATGTACTTCCGTCTATCTTTAGTCTGTAACCCGCCTTTCAAATAATATACATTTCTTTCATGATTTTTTATCTTGACTTGGAGGATGAGAAATCTTGCTATATTCCCCGCAATGTCCCAGCTCAACTCAAGGATGTTTTGCTGATCTTTTTGATCCCTTATGCTCTCTTTGTAGAGGAAAACTTCATTAGATAGATCACCTTCATACTCTGAAACCGATAGTGCACCGGAGGCTCGTCGACTGAGAGGGCCCTGGGGATCAGCCAGTGAAACAGACCTCACGAGAAAGGCCCTGGTTGATGAGCTCCATCAGCGGTTTTCCTCGGCCGAGTCTCTTCACCGCCTTGGAACACGCAGACGGCGCTTTGGTCCCCATCAGCGGGCAGCGAGTATTTCAGGGCTCTCTCGCGGTGATGACGACTGGAAATCAACGTCAATTGAAGAACTGAAGGGCAGGAAAAACTCCAAATCAATAGAGGTTATTAAAGTTAATTAGTCGTTCAATTGGAAGGATAAGCGTATATTACAAAAGTGCTTAAGAGCTTCACTTGATTATTTAACTGGGTACCGTGTTTTGACGCCGGATTATCTTACTTAACAACCAGTCCATTGGGTTTCAGCTTGCTGCTAAACTACTGCAAGAAGAAACCGACAAATGGGAAGAAGAGCACAATTCCATCGTGAAAGTGGCGAAGGAAATGGCGCAGCAAATGATGCAGATTGCTAAGTTCGCTCGAGGAAGAAACAGACTTCAGGTGAGGGGAAGCCGTGAATGCCATTGTTTTAAACAGGGGCGTTCTGGCCTCCTACGCAGTTGCTTTCAAGGGAGTCGTTTTTTCACCTCCTCGATACAAACCCCTGCTTACCCAAAGGCAACATTCCTTTTCCGCAGTTTGGCCAATCAAATTTTACCTACTGAATTCTGGAAGGTGACGTCACACGCAGAACAACTTTAGCGGGAAATTCAGGAATAAATGACATGGCGGATATAACGGACTTCTTTATAAGCATTAAATTAATTGGCTATTGTTTGACAATGAATGGCTATCTGCCAAGACACCTCCTAACTCAAACTGCGGGAAAAGATTGTTGCTTTCGGGTATACAACTACCCTATAAACGCCGGCGTGGGTGGCTAGAAGCGTACAGCTTCCAAATATTTGTACCATCACGTTTTCACAGAAAAAAATATTCTTAGGTCTATTTTCCCTCGAAACCAGGCCTTTCTGGCCAATCATGGGCCTTAGCGCGGGAGTTGTAAGTTCCTGGTTGTTGGAGCCGAAAGTCACGTGAACCGAAAATTCTTCTAGATCCAGGTTTAACGCGGACCACTGACTGCATTTTAGATTTGACATTTTGATTGCACAGATGCAAGCCCAAGGATTGATACGAATTGCGCGTTACAAAAGAAAACACTTACTAGCGACTTAAATATCCTTTCTGTCTCAGATGGCTTAAAAATATCGAAAATTGTTGCTTTTTTTTTGTCAATTTATCAGAAATGAAAGATAAAGAACTGTTCTATACATGAGATTAAGCAGATATGCAATGTTGCGGGCTTACGTCCAATGTCGTGTTGTTGTAGAGTTCGTTCTGCGCTGACATTGCAAATGTTAGTCGTGTTATAGTAAAAATATTTTTACTTTTGTTTTTAACAGAATAAAATGGAAATGATTAACATGGCGAAAGCTATCGCCTCCAACGCCTTGGTCATCTTAAAGTTTGCCCAAGTTATAGCTGAGCAGTGTGTGGACGAACGGTAAGGTAGCTGACACTGAAATCAGAAATGCCCTACGTAATTTGTTTAAAGAAAAAAAAGGGTTTTAGTTGTTGAATGATACACTGTTGTCCAAAATGATATGACAAGCACCAAAACTGTTGCTTGTTTCAAATGAGATCACCTCTTTCTTTCTAAACCAAAAATAGACTAGATGTTACACGTTCATTCTCACAACTAGTACCGCAGAGTTTTTGCCGGGTACCGTACGTCATAAGAATTTGGTGTTATATCAATGTCATACCTCTTAAGCTGATAATAATGTTCATTCTCAATAACTGTCTGACTGACATTTCATTGAAGTTGCGAAGAGAAATCACGTAACGATCACTTCTGGGAAATAAACGGTTTTAAGAGCTAAAGCACTGTTATCAACAGAGTTCAAGTAAAATCAGCATCTCGTAGAAATATTGAACGAAAGCTAATCGCAGCACAGAGATTTGCTTTGAAAAAAAGCCGAACTCAGCAAAATCGAAAGAACCCCTTTTAACAATTGTTTCCTTGTTCTATTTTTTGTGCAGAAGTAAAAGTGATTTGTTGTATTACGCCGAGTATCTTCCAACCATTAGTACCCAACTCAAGATCATTTCATCTGTGAAGGCAGCTACTCCTTCGGACATTTCGGTACGTTATTGAAGAAAAGCGAGGCAGTACTTAGAAACGCAGGAGCAAAGTAACAGTTAGGTTTGCGTATACAAGATGAGATAGTAAAGAGATTTAGTATCGCGTTTACGGGAAGCGGCAAACGTTTCTCGTCTCACGGAAAGTGGAGTAACGCTTGTTACTTTAGCTTCTCTCGACCCTCGGCAAATCAGAATGGACTCAAACAAAAA
>NC_090874.1:5583659-5598659 GCF_036669935.1 Montipora foliosa
CTTCGCACAAATGCAACTGCTTATGACAAGCAAAGGCAGCAGAAAACAAGTAAGGAATTTCGTTGCGAGCTCTTTCATAGCAATCATTATGCAGTCAAACCTCTCTTAAGCGGCCCTCTATTAAGCGGTCACCCTCTATTAAGAGGTCACTATTCACATTCCCGAATTTCGCTTCAGATATTTACTGTTTGACCTCCATTAAGCGGTCACCTCTATTAAGCGGACGCGGTCACCTTTCAAACTTCCCTACTGGCTAATTTTACGGTTATTTGCCTCTGTCAAACGATCACCTTGCTACAACGGCGTTAGGTGGTCACCCGGAGTACAGTTTTGTGGTCACGAGGACCTTACGCTGGCGCTGAACAAAAGTCATTGACATGCTCCACCAAATTAAGTTACGTATCACAGACGACCATAACCAATTTTTTCACTTCATGTTGAAAATGAGCTGATGCCAAAACTGTCAATGATCTACTTTAAGGCAAAGACTCTCGACGCTAGACTTATGTACAACATTACTATAAAACCTAGCTGTTGGCTAGTGCGTGGACCCCTTAGAACATGCAGCGACTTATATATGTATTTCACCGTACATTTTTTACGAACTATAAATGAAGATTGCGCGCTTTACCTTTGTTTTTTTGTTCAATTTTATCCCAATATGTCCAATATCGCGCTACATTTTTATCACGTCTTTTTAACGGTCAACCTCTATTAAGCGGTCACCCGGCCACTCTCTGTAAATGACCGTTTAACAGGTTGTACACTGCAAATTACTTTGCATAACCCGGCATTAATTCCTCAAAGTTTCGATTCTGATCTGTTATGCAGAACAATAGCTGTGCACGTGCGTCATAAATCTTTGTAGATTTCTTAGCCGTCCTCTGCAAAACAATGACGTGAAATCAAGTTATGCGTATTTTGGAGAACGCGAACGACGGCGGCTAATTTTGTGTGTTTTCATCTGGATATTGAACGCGGGCGTTACATATTTTATCATGAGCAAGTTCTCAGACCGATAGACGCACTGAACAGGTCTAGACGAGCTTCGAAATTCACTGCCACTGTTTATATTCGATGTGTTTTGCACGTGCAGTGGCTCATAGCCACTTAGATTTGTAACATGTTAAATGTAATCTTTATTCCATCCACATTCCTTACTTAGCAATTCTATTCAGAGTGCCATTATGGCAACAACTGACAGTAGCTTGCTTTTTCCCAATTAAGACAAGATAAAGGAATTGTTTGAATTGAAATTGAAATGTCCATCAAATGACAGGCTAAACATAATCTTCTGTTTACATTGCAATCCCGGACTAAAGAAAAAGTGTATGTTGGTGTGTTATGAATTAAGGTAAGACACGCATTTTGTTTGTCCGTTGTCTTTGGTTGAGTAGTCCTTCCTTTATTTCTATTATTTTTAATTTACTGTGTAGCACACTCTATGTTAAGGGCCGTAGCCAGTAACATGCGGGCCCAGGCACTTGCTGTTCCATTCCACTGCACTGCACTGCACTGCACTGCACTGCACTGAAATGCACTGCACTGCACTGCACCGCACCGCACCGCACCGCACCGCAAAGCACCGCACCCCACCCCACCCCACCCCACCCCACTCCACTCCACTCCACTCCACTCCACTCCACTCCACTCCACTCCACTCCACTCTACTCCCCTCCACTCCACTCCACTCTACTCCCCTTCACTCCACTCCACTCCACTCCACTCCACTCCACTCCATTCTACTCTGCTCCAATACACCCACTCCACTCCGCGCATTCCACTCCACTCCACTCCACTCCGCTCCACTCCACTCCACTCCACTCCTTTCCACAATAGACTGCTCTGGGGAATAAACCCAACTCTCTGGTTATTCCCACGGGCCTCGTACTGAGGTTTTAAGCTGAATTTTAATACATCAAAATTGGTCTACTCCACTCCACTCAACTTCCGCTCCACTCCACTCCACTCCACTCCACTCCATTCCACTTCACTCCAATACACTCACTCCACTCCGCTCAGCTCCACTCCACTCCACTCCACTCCATTCCATTCCGCTCCACTCCAGCCCTCTCCACTCAACAGACCAATTTCGATATATTAAAATTCAACCTAAAACAATAGACGGCTCTGGGGAATAAACCCCACAAACTCTCTAGTTATCCCCAAGAGCCTCGTACTGAGGTCTATTGTTTTAAGCTGAATTTTAATATATCGGAATTGGTCTACTCCACTCCACTCAACTTCCGCTCCGCTCCACTCCACTCCACTCCACCATACAACTGATCATCCTCCAAGACGAAAAGCTGCTGCAAACCACTTCATCCTGCAGATCCAACCAGTGTGGATTTTAGGATGGAGTTTTAGTATGGAGTTTAGTCATTTTTGTCCGAAAAAGGGTAGGGTTTGTGTATTCTACTTTTAAATTGGGTATTTTTTTAGAAGAGTCAAGCCTGAAATAAGGTAGCTATAGTTTTTTTTCCCGCGAACTTGTGAAGCCCTGTTATCAGCCTGTGTAACTGGACACTGTGTGTCACTTACATGCACCGTAATAGAGCAGGTGCACTTGAATGGGTTCCTGTTCCACACCGGAATACCAAAAATCTGGAACACGACAAGCAACAACCAAAGAAATGACGATAAAAGTACGAAATAGACAGCTATTTGTATCTAGCATTCGAGCAAATGGAATAGCATATTTAAATTATATCTAAACGGCAAAGTAAAATTCTTACTGCACGAGTAAATTAAGAAGCATATAATTGCCGAGAAGTTGAAGTATGAAAGCCGAGCTTGAAGAGAAAAAATGTCTCAAAGGCTCTTATGTGACTTTGAAAAGTTCTTAAGAAAGCTATAGCTAATTTTCCGCTTACCTTTTGTAAAAAAAATATCGTTTGATTTACCTACGATTGGACTACCGACCAACCATTCAGATGAGGCCGGAGAGTTTACGATATGGCGAGGTTGAACTGCATTTGTTTAATGCAAACTCTAAGTGATGAGGACACCAGTCAGCCGTTCGCATCATCATTTTAAATATCACGAGTTCGCTTCCAAAGCCTTTGACTGTTGATGTACCTGGCCTCTATTTTTCTTCTCCAACTTTATTCCTTCATGGCTAGAATAGGTATTTTTGTTTACATTGTGAAAAAGCCAAGTTGAAAGTGAAGTTCGCATGTAAGCCTGGTACGATGCGCTGCTCTCGTACGCAGATCTCACGATTTTTAACGCTAGCTAAGAGATGTGGATTCGTGATTTCCTCGTCACTTAACCAGACTAAATTACCTACTAATAGTCTGATATTTATGCTATCAAAACAAGGCTCAATAGCATGGCGCCTTTTTCGCCACACTATGGCGATTTTCGTGACATGAACGCATCGTTTCGGCAAAGTGAAAAAAAAAACGTTCCTTGATGTTTCGCCTTTGATTATGATTGAATAATAATAGTTGGCGAATCTGAATCTGAAATTGATGGTGTAGTGGCTTAGCATGCCCGACTAGTAATCAGGGAGGCGTGGGTTCGAGTCCCGCTCAGGGCAAAAACCAATTTTTCGGATGGGTGTGTCGAAAGGTAAAAATGCACAATATGTGTTCCTTTCTCCTATATATATATAGTCTATACCTTTCATTTGCCTCGAAATTTCTAACTTTCGTGTGAATCTGCTAATAATCTTTTTTTTTTCTACAAAGATTGAAATAAACCAAGATTGAAAGATTAAAATAAACCAAGAAAAACTGAAATTATAACTGATCTTTATTCCCCTTTATTTCTATTTACTTATTACATCATACAAGGGAAGAAAAACTTGTTTTCATCCATCAGCCCTTACTTTTTATTTAATAGTACAGACTAAATCTTAATCCTACAGTTGTAAGTAATCAGGAATGGTCCTTCTGTGGGACAACACTTCAGGGGACTTCTTAGTTTCCATGGCGACTGTCCTTCACTCGTGAACCAAAGGAGTCAAAGGAGCCATCAGGAATTTAAACACGGACCAGCCACCTGAGCCAATCAACTTTGCAGAACCCAGCCAGTTGTCTAAGTGATGAGCTGGAGGGGAACGCTTGTAGAACTTTCCGCTGTGAACACCATACAACTGACCATCCGTCATGAAGAAGAGGTGCTGAAAACTACTCCATCCTGCAGTGCCAACGAGCGTGGATGTTCCCAACCAGTTGTCCTTTGCATCAAGGGGAGGAAACCTCTTATGAATCTTGCCGTTTTCGACGCCGTACAGGACCCCGCAGGGATCGAAGAAAAGGAATTTGAAGACGTTCCAGCCACCTGCTCCTGCCAGTTCGGCAGATCCAAGCCAGTTGTCTTGGCTGTGTGTTGGGGGAGACCGCCTGTACAACTTGCCATCTGTTACCCCATAAAGAACCCCATTGGGATCAAAGAACAGGAACTGGAAGACGTCCCACCCTGCGGAGCCGACAAGCGTCGCTTGAGCGATCCAATTCTGAGACGCCGAGCGTGGAGGTGGTGCTTTGTAGAACTTGTTACCCCACACACCATACAAGGTGCCGTCCGGGTGGAAGAACAGGTGCTTAAAGTTGGTCCAGCCTGCACTCCCGATCTGTTTAGCTGTTCCGAGCCAATTGTCATCTGCATTTTGAGGAGGATATCGCTGGTACAATTTACCATCAGTCACGACTCCAAAGAGATCCGGCAGCGGGTGTTCGCCTCGCACGCTGAGAAAAACAACAAAGGAGAAACTAGAACTTAGACCACTTAGAAAAGAAATGGAATAGACAGGAATGGAATGGAATAAAGTAAAGGAGAACGAAGCTCGCTAAAGAGAGGACAAAAGGTAAATTTTCCTCGCATTGACGGGTGGGAAGGGAATGTCGCAATTTCCTAATCTTTTTTTTTTACAACGCTCTACACTCACACCCAGGTTTCTGCTCCATGTCGGCAAAATAATGCTAATTTACCCTAAAATTACGTACTAATCACTTTAAAATGGCTATGGGCGACGGAAGCTTCTTTTACCCGTGGAGATCTATATCAAACATGCAGTCACTGGTGTGGAATGTTACTGATCTCGTCAGTGTTGTATCTACCTGACAATGGTCACGAAAACAATCAGCAAAAAGAACACATGGAACTTGATACCCATCACTGATCTGCAACAAATATATTCAACGTTATAGAGTGTTTTGTAGTGACACGGCTTACGAAAATACAGCTGGTGCGTTGAGTGTTAATGACTTGAACGTAACGAGATGGGTTTAGAGAAATATTTGTTTTCTGGTGTTTCCATGGGATTAACCTCTTACTATCTACAGTTTTCAAGATTTCTTTTGTAGCAAATGTTTGATTTTTTTTTTTTTTTGGAATCTTGAATAAAGAATGTATTTATGTAACCAGCTTTCATCATGGATACTCAGCAATAAATCCTGTGAAATCACCACGGAAACGCATTGTCTGGGAAAGGCCGGACTCAATCCACGAGTTCACATATTCTCCTAGCTCTGGTGTAAGTTAAAACTTTATTGGGTTTCCATTATAATACATGCATAATCTTTGCTGTCTTCAATCTAAACAAGAAAATTTTATGATATCTGTTTCTGCTCTTGCCGCTTATTTCCATGGGATCAGGGAAGAAATTGCGCGGTTTCTTGTATTGTTTACCCAGTGTTTTTAATATCTCAAACAACTTTGTGGCAAAAAATTCTGACTTAGAATTTAAGTTGACCGAATATTGCAAAACATTTTGGTCGTTGAGGTAGCTAGGAAACAAATAATTTGACGAACAAATAACTTGAATTCTGAAAGGTCTCTGAAGATCGAATCTCTTGGCCGAGACGAACTGCCGCGTCAGACTCTGTTAATATTTCCTTTATTTTGCAAATACTGACGTAACTTACAATATTAAGTTACTACAAAATATAACACTGGCATCATTTATACTACTAATACTTCTTGCAATACTTACATTACTAACAATATTAATATCTCTTACACCAAAACAAAAATGAAAAAGGAAAATAAATAAGTAGAAGTGGCACATAGATATTTGGCGCAACTCATGCACATAGTGTTGTCCATTTTGCACTGAATTTCCTCAGTGTGTTATCTTTAAAAGCAATTCTACGTTCACAAAGGATCTTTTCATTAACTAAAAGCTGGGAGAGATTTTGTTTACCCACGAAAGAAAGATGTGATATTTTGGAATAGCAACATAATGATTGAGGGCTTGAAAAATATTGGTTCCACCAGCAAAAGTTGGCAAAAGTTTGAGTTATGGGGCATTCATATATAGAAGGTGAAGTAAATTTTCATGGGAGTGGGCACGAATAACGATCACAGCTCGGAGATGTTCCTAACTTCATTTTGCAAATTTCTGTTAGTATAGGCAAACTGTTTTGTAACAGATTTGCCACGTACAATTTTTTCACAAGTATTTGTCACTTTTGTTGTATAAAGTGTCAATAGCGCAAAAATTTCACTGAAAATTGTGGAAATCCGTTTTCCCTATCGATCAAATGCAGCTAAGAAATACATTTTTTAACGGCATTCATGATTGTCAAGAAAAGAAATTCCGAAAATGTACGTTGAGAAGGAACTTCGTGAAATGAGGAAAACCTGGTTCCAACGTACCTTTTTACTGGCTGTAAGATTAGAAATTCACGTTTGAAAAAGAGAGTTTAGAAAAGCCACTCTTACCTTTGTTGTACTGTAAAGCGATAGATGGTGAAAGCTCGACCTGAAGTTCTCCAAGGCTTGCATGAAATGACAGCGAATTCACGTCAATAGAACATAGTTAACAGCTTCGTGTTTATTTAAGTTTAAAAGATTAACAGATGGGAGGAGACTTATGGTGATAAACTGTCCCAACAGCTATTTACTTCACTATTATTCCAATGGAAAGTATAGTGGAATGCAACCATAAGTGTTACAATCTCTTATTGCGAGACAATTTTATTTCAAAGCCTTGTATTATTTCAACAAAGTATAAAAAGCCGCTTTTAGATTCGTTTTTGACTGCATTTCGAAATTAAAAGAAATATAAATGTGGAGATTTCTCCATCAGTATTCGTAGACCTTGTATATTCAGCTTTAGTGATATTTGCACATTGTACTTACAACCACACAAAAATTCACAAAGAAATTATCTTGACCGGATATAATTATCGGACCACATTTTTCTTTGATCTTTAGTTTCCGAAATTTATACTATTTTCAATTCAACGAACATTGAAATTCACAGAGAGTACTTGAGAGCTGAATATTTATCTGACCTTCTTCTAAGCAATTGATATGTCCAAACAGTTGTAGAGGGATGTAACTCAAATTTGCTTTTCGTTAATATCTTTTAGCAAGAAATTATCAAGACAATCTCTTGTCTTTTACTGAGTAACTTGTTTATAATATAACAAAATTTTAGTCGAAGTATTAAAATCTTTTTGTACGAGGATTTCTTATTTTGCCATGTGTCAGTTGCTTGGAATGCCATGAAAAATAAACATACAAGGCACCTTTAAGATTCTTTTAATTTCTAGTGAAATTTTATTTTTATCAGGGAAAAGAAGGAAGTTTTGAAAACCGTCGATGTCAGTATAGTGAATATGAATGGGCCTAAACAGCTGTAAACATTTTTGTAAACTCGTTTCTAACAGTAAACTGTTTTTGCGCATAGTTTTCTTTATTTCAGTGCTTACCACATATAATACTTAACCTATGCTTCATACATGTACAACACTTACGGGTAACGCACTTAACTAGAATACAACTATATAACTATATAACAGAAACTGATAGTATTATCATCTTTCTATATCTTATAGAACATAGTTAACAGCTTCGTGTTTATTTAAGTTTAAAAGATTAACAGATGGGAGGAGACTTATGGTGATAAACTGTCCCAACAGCTATTTACTTCACTATTATTCCAATGGAAAGTATAGTGGAATGCAACCATAAGTGTTACAATCTCTTATTGCGAGACAATTTTATTTCAAAGCCTTGCATTATTTCAACAAAGTATAAAAAGCCGCTTTTAGATTCGTTTTTGACTGCATTTCGAAATTAAAAAGAAATAAAAATGTTTAACTTCCAGAGATTTCGTAGACCTTGTATATTCAGCTTTAGTGATATTTGCACATTGTACTTACAACCACACAAAAATTCACAAAGAAATTATCTTGACCGGATATAATTATCGGAACACATTTTTCTTTGATCTTTAGTTTCCGAAATTTATACTATTTTCAATTCAACGAACATTGAAATTCACAGAGAGTACTTGAGAGCTGAATATTTATCTGACCTTCTTCTAAGCAATTGATATGTCCAAACAGTTGTAGAGGGATGTAACTCAAATTTGCTTTTCGTTAATATCTTTTAGCAAGAAATTATCAAGACAATCTCTTGTCTTTTACTGAGTAACTTGTTTATAATATAACAAAATTTTAGTCGAAGTATTAAAATCTTTTTGTACGAGGATTTCTTATTTTGCCATGTGTCAGTTGCTTGGAATGCCATGAAAAATAAACATACAAGGCACCTTTAAGATTCTTTTAATTTCTAGTGAAATTTTATTTTTATCAGGGAAAAGAAGGAAGTTTTGAAAACCGTCGATGTCAGTATAGTGAAATTCAATATGAATGGGCCTAAACAGCTGTAAACATTTTTGTAAACTCGTTTCTAACAGTAAACTGTTTTTGCGCATAGTTTTCTTTATTTCAGTGCTTACCACATGTAATACTTAACCTATGCTTCATATATGTAAAACACTTACGGGTAACGGACTTAACTAGAATACAACTATATAACTATACAGCAGAAACTGATACTATTATGATCTTTCTATACCACACATTTTCATGTTGCCGTGTTTCATTAATTGCCTGGAATGCCTCTGAGAAAGACATGAAAGCTTTGTTTAAGCGTTAATGAGAGAAATTAATGCATGAAAAATGAAAAAACTTGTACCGAAATATAACTGCTACGGGATTAATTAAGGCATATCTACATACGAAGCAGGATAATTATTTTATGATATTTAAAAAATTCGTTTTCAATTACATTTAGTTCTGTTTACTTCTCAGATTGTAGCAGTAGTGAAGAACAAAGATTAAACTGTCCGGCGCACATGGTTTGTTTACCACCTGCTGAAGGCAGACCTGCACAGTATTATGATGGTACTCCTTGTCGCCGGGGCAAGGGCCAAGGGAATATTTAAGGAAGTTGTAATGTTTTTTCACTTGTATACATCGCGGCATCAGTGTTCTACTCGATTCTACTGTCCGCCACAATGTTCTCGCACAGTTTAGTGTAGTGAGAGATTTGTTTGGCTGAAACATGTTCAAAAGCAATAAAAGTGATTTATGGAAACGTGGTTTGTGAATAAAAAGATTCCAAGTTTCTTACCAGTTAATGATTTTCTGTTGTCGTCTTCTATTTAAACCATTTCGTTAATCCTTAACAGGTGTTTCTCGTATTAAAAAAAAAATAGGCAGTCGATGACTGCATGTAGCCTACTGCTATTACGTATTTAAACGCCCTGAAACAATGACACTAGAAATTACTCACACCTAAAGATAAGTGCAAGCACACTCTGTGATGAACGAAAGAAAGATATTCTAGCACAAGACTTGTAGTGAACAAAACATATTAGGAGAAAATTACACAAGATCATTTTTTCACATGTATACTATTTACGTGGTAAAAGTAGAGTCCAATAACTTACACTAGTTTGGGTAAAGAAGTTGAGTGCTTGCGAAAGCGGATACTCAGTTGTCCCGTGCAGTCCACACTGAACACTGGCTGAGCCCAGATAAGTTAATGGCTTGTGTGAGCAAAACAAATCTTGTATCGGCGAAGAAATTTTCTCACGAGGATCTAAGTGCAATAACAAAGAGTACATAGTTCTCGAGGGCAGTGCGGGAAGAAAGATAATATCTAACAAAAACGAGGCAAAGCAATTTAAAAATGGAAAACAACTTCCCTTGAAGACTGCAACCAAGTCACGACGGTAAGCTGTGGAGAAATATTACATGTACTCAAAACAGCAATGGCCGCCGTATCGAACGCCCTTTTTCATATAAGCCTACTTAATTCCTCCCAGAAGGGCTCGCGATACGCGACACGCAGACAAATAAACCCCGCCGATGGTGGCATAGTAGCTTACGCCTTTTGGGCAGTAAGCTACAAAAAAACAAAAATAAATAAACAAAAATCAGGGAAAGTGTCGTGTCACTAGAGGTTATATTCGGGCCTCAGTTGTAGCATAGCCTGCGAACGCAGACGTATTTCCGGCTGTGGCTTGTCTCTGCCGAAAATAACGTCTGCGAACCCGAGCTAGAAAACCATGCAGACGTTATTTTCGGCGGAGACAAGCCACAGCCGGAAATACGTCTGCGTTCGCAGGCTAGTGAAACTTTGCCCCTTTGGTATGCCCAAAATATGCATCTTCCCACACACGTATCGTAAAGAGTATGGCACTTGGTTCCCGGTGTTGTGGTCTGGCCTTGTCTCATGGGCTGGTCACGGCTTTACATAGGGTTAACCTCATTGCGTCTTTCCCCTTGGACAGAATTGTCCAAGAAAAATTGCTATGTATATGTTTTGAAAGGAAAACTTCTGCCCCTGGAGATAAAATTCTATTATAGATTAAAGAAATAGGCAAACTCTGATTGGAAATAAAATTAAGAATATTAGTGTGACATGTACAGCCGTGTGTACAGCTGATCACTCCATATTATATTTTTCACAAGTCTTTTCAATTAACTCCTTGATTAATTATCAAACATCAGTAATTGGTGTGTTTTCTTGATGTTAACTATTTACTATTCCAAACGTAAGAGAACTTTATGTTGTGTTTTGCTGTACTGTACAGTACTGAACTGTAAATATTTCAGTAGCAGAAAGAAGAAAGAAAACCCTTAGGACAAAAATCTTTGTTGACAGAATTGTTTACATATTTTTACAAATGTCTAAGTGACCGGCAGCTGGTCAAGGTTTTAAATGGACTAAATGATCGGCAGTCAGAACGTTTTTGTAGTTTAGGCTAAATAGCCCTTCGGTTAGCCTAAAAGCACTCCGGTTAGTCTGAATAGCAAGTCTCACTACCGGTCATTTAAATTCAAGCCTGGTTTCACCAGCGGCGCAAGCGCAAACGCAAGCAATTAAGTGAAACGAAATTCGACGCAAACACACATGGACAAGCAAAATCACCCGAACCTTTCGCCAGTTTGGAAAACTCTTTAGGGGCGAGGTAATCTGAACCCAATGTTTTCATTGGCGAAACGTAACCACGTGTGGTAAATATCCTTGTGCTTGTGTTGTGCCTGAGCAGTATTTCGTTTTCACTTGTTGCAGTGCAAACGTAAGCATACGCGCAAGCACAAGAAAAAGGAAAAATTTTGATTCTTTTGCTTGTGCTTATGCCTGCGTCAAGGCCGTTTTCACGTTGAAATAAGCACTATTGTGCAGTTGCGCTTGTGCAGTTGCGCTTGTACTTTTGTCGCTAGTAAAAAACAGGCTTTAGTCTATTTTTAAAAAACCTTGACCGCCTGCCGGTGATGTAGCCACAGCGTTACATTTTTCCGCATTACATTACGTTATATCTTTCCTCACGACTTGACCACAAACTTTACAAAAGCTTGTGAAACATAGTAATTACCGTAAACGTCCATGTATAAGCCGCACATTTTTTCACAAAATTGAAGCCATAAATCAAGGGTGCGGCTTATCCATGGATACATCAGGGGCACCCAACGAATCTGTTACTCACATTATCTGTTCCCCAGAGGAATCTTGCTGGCTGGCAAAAATACAGGTGTTTTGATGAGCTGGCTGGGAAATTTTTGTTATTGATAGAGGTTTTGCCTGGGAATTACTGACTTTTTCTAGCATTTCAACCCGAGCTGGCTGTAGAAACTCTGAAGACTGAGGACGACTAAAAAAAAAAAAAAAAAAAAAAAGCCCTTCCCTCTCCCAGAGGGTAGTCACAAACATACGACGGCTGGTCAGAGTGATTGCACTTGCGGAAAAAAACCTGTTTTGTCCCGGTTTTGTCGATTTTGTTCGGTCGTTTTGGACCGACGAATTTGAAAGCGCGCGGAATTCCTGGCTGGGAAATAAATTTGATCAGCTGGCTGGGAAACCAACCAATTTTATCTAGCTGGCTGGGAAATTACTTGTGTGTCTTGCTGGGAAAAAGGAACAGATAATGTTTTCCCAGCAACACTGAAAAACAACTGAAAATGCCTTAATAACATTTATTTTCATTAACTGGGGTATAATAATACATTTTACAACATATTGGTCGTT
Source organism: Montipora foliosa (assembly GCF_036669935.1). NCBI lineage: Eukaryota > Metazoa > Cnidaria > Anthozoa > Scleractinia > Acroporidae > Montipora > Montipora foliosa. The sequence goes on from NC_090874.1 coordinate 5,595,942, forward strand.
GGGTGCCCCTGATACATCTGTGTTTGGAGTTTTAAAAAACCTTATTAATATTCATACAACTTCTTAAGATCTCAGTAAAGAAACATAAAAGAAACTGAGAGCATGTTGCTGTTGTGCATTGACTTTTTAATGAGTGGTGGCTCCTAAAGGAGCCGTTTGTGTCTTCCAGTGTTTATTGGCGAATCTTGCTCTCCAAGAGTTCTTTCAAGCGATTAATTTTCGGTTCACTCGAACAAGTAAACACCAACCTACAAGGAATCTCCATTCTTCTGCACAGCTGTTTGCAGTGACGTCTTCGGCCAGTCACTTCCACGCATATCTTTCCGCAACGTGCGATAAAATACCACAAAATTCGCGAGTACTCGCAAGGTAAATGGCCGACTCTATCGTTGTCCTTGACCACCTTCTCGGCAAATTTGTCGACTGCATTATCAAGCTCCTGTTCTGCATGAATTTTTTCGCCTATTGCAGGTACATCTTTATAGAAGTGGTCATGATACCCAGGCATCACATCCGTGTTCAAAAAATTCATGCAACGTAGGCCCTGGCCCAGACTCCTCCCCACACTTAAAGCTTGGCTACTAAGCACTCGTTCGTTTTGTTTCAATATCGAAGGAATTTCAACTTTATGGTGAAACCTTGATTGTTTGTCCTTGTTGGTTTATAGCAATAGAACGTTACTGGAACTTCAAACTTTATTGTATTACATTTTTTTCCAAAATCTGCGCTTCTAAATTCGGGGTGCGGCTTATCTACGGATGCGGCTTATACATGGACATTTACATTTTTGGCTCTTTGGGTGTAACATTAGAGAAGGAATTGGCTTTCAGAAATTGCAAAATTTCTGGGTGGCAAATCAAAAGCACTAATGAGTTCATACATGTCTTTCAAAGAGGCATTCCAGGCAATTAATGAAACACGGCAACATGACTGAATGTCTGGTTTAATTTCTCCGAGCATTTAACTATTAGAGCTTCATTGATTTTTACAGCTGTAAAGTTGTTTCATCAAGTGATATGAGAAAGAACGAGGCATAAAGCTTCGCCCGCTTTGCATCCATAATGGTGGTTGTCTTGGAACTTTGAATTTACTCACAGCAAGAAAAAACGTTGGAACCAGGTTTTCCATGCTTTGTCTTGAGAAATTCGAATTGCTTGTTTCTCCTAATTTCACCAAGTTCCCTCTCAAAAATTTCTGAATTTCCTGAAAGAAGGGAAAAAATCATATCTCTTAACTGCATTCGATTGATTAGGAAAAACGGATTTGTTTCCCAGCTACACCAACGACCAAAAGGTTTTGCAATAGGAATTCTAAGTCGGAATTTTTACTACTAGGTCTGAGTTGATATTGTTTGAGATATTAAAAAACATAAAAATATACAAGAAAATACGCAATTTCTTCCTATATGGAAATTAACGGCAATAACAGAAACAGTTATAATAAAATTTCTCAATTATCTTGTTTGCACTGCGAGCTCCGCTCCGCTACGCGCCACTCCATCCCACTCCGCTCCAATCCACTGCACTGCACTTCACTCTGTTCCACTCCACTCCCGCTCATCTCCACTCCACTCCACTAAATTCCACTTCACTCCATTCCACTCCACTCTACTTCACTCCACTCCACTCCGCCCCGCTCTACTCCACTCCACTCCATTCCACTCCACTCCGCTCCATTCCACTCCACTCCACTCCACTCCACTTCACTCCGCTCCGCTCCGCTCTACTCCACTCCACTCCTGGTCAAAGTTCTCCTTTCTCCTTTGTTGTTGTTGTTTTTTTTCTTTCCAGCGTGCACAGCGAGCGCCTGCGGCAGGATCTCTTTGGAGTCGTGATTGACGATAAACTCTGCAAGCGATATCCTCCTCCACCCACTTGGCTCGGAAGAGCTAAACTGATCGGGGAAGGAGGCTGGACCAACTTTAAGCACCTGTTCTTCCACCCGGACGGTACCTTGTTTGGTGTGTTGGGTAACAAGTTCTACAAAGCACCACCTCCAACCTTGGTGTCTAAGAACTGGATAGCTGAAGCGACGCTTTTCGGCCCCAGGGATGGCAAGTCTTCCAGTTCCTGTTCTTTGATCCCAATGGGGTTCCATTATGGGGTAACATAAGACAAGTTGTACAGGCGGTCTCCCCCAACAAACAGCCTGGACAAATGGCTTGGATCTGACGAACTGACGGGAAGAATTGGATGGGACGTCTTCAAATTCCTCTCCGGCCTTTGATCCTGGTTGGGAACATCCACTCTCGTTGGCACTGCAGGATGGAGCGAGGTTCAGCAGATTCTCTTCATGGGAGATGGTCAGTTGTATAGAGCTAATCGCGGTAAACCAGATAGTTGACAGATTATTTAGCCAGACAGTTGACAAATAAATTTAAAACATACCTCACTTATAACATCATGCATTTCACCTTGAGTTTGGGCCTCTAGTTTTATTTTATTTTAGTTTTGAGTTTGTTTTGAAGATGGTAACTAGAATGAATCATTTTCCTTGTTGCTTGTATGTGTAGGATTGAAATAAACTGCCTGATCTCAAACACGTGATTCGAGAGTGAGGTTAGCACACGCCAATCATCATTCACTGGCAAATTCATGGGTTTGTTCATAGCGTGCTTTGATCTCGTTCCCAGAGCCCACGTGCCTTTTGGTCAGCACCAAGACACGGAGCTCTGGGATAATCCAATTTTCAGACCAAAATTATTGGCTACTCGATTTA
>NC_090874.1:5618659-5621159 GCF_036669935.1 Montipora foliosa
AATGAGAATGTTAAAAATTCCAAAGAGTGACTTCTTAACTGTTTCATGAAAACCTGTTTGTCACTGAAAATAGGCCAGACAATACTAGACAGACACTGGGTAATGAGCTTGTGTCCTCTGCAGACACAAATACATTCGATAAATACCTGCCTGCTGGGTCCTTTATGCTGCCTCATATCCAGACCCAAGATAGATTGATAAAAGTAATGGCACAAATTACATGGAAACACAGGAATCCCATCTCTCACAATATTTTGTGCACCTGGTTATGAAGTGGTCACTTTGTGTGATGCAGTCCAATAGCATTTCATTGTTCATCATTAACAAACTCAATATATCGTAATCTATGCAAATAGTAACTAGTTATGCAACACTTTCAAGTGGTATACCATGATATAGGTTCAATTGCCGGTTTTCACATGACGTCACTAAAATTTAAACTACAAAACTATTGATCCCCCTGGTATTTTACTTTAATGATGTATAAGAACAGCTGAAAACTATTATCCATACTAATTTTTGGTCCGAATGGGTTCTTGGTTTTGTGATAAACTACGCCTGAATTTCTAAGCTTTTTGCGTGACGCGGCATTTGCATGACGACCGAATTGGTTAAGCTATGAAGTCACTCGAACGAAAGGGGAAAGAAAACACATGTAACCACGCGAGACTCGGAGGATACGAATTTTGTTCGTGCAAACGAGGCTAGTGAGGATGATTAGCATAAAACAAAAGAATGGTGTAGCCAAGCACACCATTTTAACTGTGAGCCAAGTTACCAAACATTTTACAATAATATTGACATTTTAAACCAATGCAGATCAAATTACGCAGTTCAGCCGTTTGGCTGCAATGCAATCTTGCTCGTTAATAAATAAACTATCTATGTAACTATCTATCTTCTAGGGTAAAGTTTCTTTTCGTTCCAATGACAACTTGACATTTTCACAATGTTGTGCTGTTGACAATAAATAGTGACAGGATGCCTAAGCCTGTCACTTTCAAATTCCCCAATTTTGTTCCCAGAGCCCACGTGCCTTTTGGTCACCACCAAGACACGAAGCTCGGGAATAATCAATTTCCAGAGACCAAGAATTTAGGACTTCCGGCTTCACGGCGCATGCCTGGCTTGGTTTATATGGCGTCAAGAGATAAAGTCGATGTGGATACGTTCCACAATAGCCTGCGAGAAGGCTCACTTGTTAGGCAAGGGCGGCGGGGCCGCAACCGCGAGCCAGCGAAGCAGGCGAGAAGAATTGGGCGAGGAAAAGTGAGCCTGCACGCGAGCTATTGATTTTTGAATTCCCCGCGTTCGCTGACGAACGCAGCGATCCGATTGGTTAAAAATGACAGGTGACAGAATCCAGTGCAACCTGAGTGCATTTCACGTCACACTTCCAAGGTAACAGACTTCGTTCAAGGAGCGTTCCTCAAGCTTTCAGTCAATTCTGACTTACGTTTTGAACTAAAACAAGAGCAGAAAATAGCTGTGAATTGTTTACTGGAAGGGAGGGATGTCTTCGCTGCGTTGGCGACCGGTTTCGGCAAGACTTTCATTTTTCAGCTGTTCTCTACGGCGATCGAAGTGATAACAATGGAGTGACAGGCATCCACGTGTAAGACGGACGAGTATATCCTTTAAGAATCTGCCCCTTTTGTATGAGACAATAAGGGGATCTTTGAATATTGTGCTAAGCAATGGTTGTTGATGAATTAAATGTCAATGCTGTATTAGTATTTACTTCAAGTTAGGCACTGATGGGCGATATTGTGTTACAAAAGGCAAGATTTGCGTGCTTTGTTTACGTTTCTGTTGTAGGGGATGTTTTCTCTCCTTAAATGTAATTTCTGAGAGAATTATTGAAACGAGAGTTTTAGGGCCGGGTACCCTCTTTCGATGAGATTTGTGAATTGCAGTTTTGAATGCTGTTTCGGAGAAGTCTAAGTGCTTCGCTTTTAATAATGAAGCCCTTTTTGAGCCCTGGTGGGTGGCAACTTGAGAAATGCGTGCACTGAAATGTTTCAGTAGCTTTGTCCAGTACAGACTGTTTTGTAAATCTCTCGCCTTTGAAAACATTTGTGTCAAGGAATGTTGTTTCTGTGTCGGATACTTGAACTTGATAGTGGGATGGTGGCTATTTGCTTGTTCAATGAATTTCGTGACTTCTTCTTTGTTTTTCTTCCGGATAGAAAATAATCGATCGGGCGCACGGAAGACAAACACGTTCGGACAACCTAGGGGATTTAATAAGTACAACACTTATGTTCTTGGACATCGAGGCCAAAACTTCACTACGGCTGCCATCGCGATTTGAGGCTATGCACAAATTTTGTGTGGACATACGACCAGATTTTCCGGTTCCATACTTAACATTAAAAGAACATTCGCACATTCGGCAACAATCGTAATTGCACCCTCATTTTCAAGGGTCATTCACAATTGCAACCTCATTTTCACAGTTTCGCGACTTTTTTTCGCGACTTTTTTTTTTCGCGACTTT
>NC_090874.1:5646159-5653659 GCF_036669935.1 Montipora foliosa
AAAGTTTTCAAGTACAGCTACCTCCCGTCATCACTGGACAAGTCAGTTTTTGGCATCGCAGTAATCATCGTGGAGTCATTTGTGCCCGATTCCTATCAGCACTACCGTGATACAAACCTTCAAATTAGCAGTTCATATCGACAATACAAGAGGGACATTCCGGAGTATGTTCACAATCGCCCGATGCATTTCGTTAAGCACTGTCTGAGGAGCAAGTTTGCCACCGGCGAGTTAAAAGAAAGTGATGTAAAATGCGTCAGTTTTGAAAAAGGAGAGTTCCTCGTGAGAAGCAGTACAAACAGTAATCGCCTGTTTGCTGTTAAGTTACTGGATCCTAGTTGTCAATGTGAAAGTTGGAGCAGAACGCAGTTCCCTTGTAAGCATTTCTTTGCAGTTTTTCATTTCTTCGAAGAGTGGGACTTCAATGGCTTACCGGACAGTTACAGGAACAGCGTGTTCATAAACCTTGACCTCGACGATTTAATTGTGTCGAATCCAGCGGAAAAACCACCCTCACAGCCACCCACGTCGGATGACTGCCGCAATGGTCACGACGGACACGAGTACGATCCTCGAGACAAGGGGTCCACGCCTGACACGGCCAACGTAACAGTCGCCTCTCAGGAAGATGAAGAAACATACGAATTCAGCACAGAATCTTCCCTCCTGAACATGGGTTCCTCTAAGCCACTGTCCAAAATTTCCAATGTCAAAAAAGTAGGAAGACGTCTTCAAGAACGTTTAGATGCCCTAAGATCAGCTACATTCACGGTTGATGATGCTGGTGTCATTGAAAACGTTACCGTGACTATGGAATCTCTTCTTACGCAACTTAAGAATAATTCTCCCCACCAAAATGGCCTTCCGCTGCGACAAAGTCCTGCGAAAAAGAAGTTAAAGGTCACTGAAGTAGACTACCACAAGGTATTCCACAAGGCCTTTCCTGTACGTCGACGTCAAAATAAGAAAAGGAAAGACCGGGGAAATACTGTAAACGTGGGGAAGCCAAACGTGCCTTACGACAACACTATTATATCGGAACAGGTAAGCTTGTTTTCATTGCCTAACCTAATTTCTTATCACGATCCTCTTTACGGGTGGACTCTGTTGTAAATATGCCTCTTGATTGTCACATCGACTCGGAACAAGATGATGAGCCTACTGCCGTGCCACATCAAAGTGCTGCAGACAATTCTGCTGGGTAAAATACACAACGGGCGCATCTTGCATCATAATTTCCCGGCCAGCTTTCAAATTATCGATACCGTTAGACAAAGCCCTTTGAAACAGACAACCTACAAAAGGATCAAAGTGTCCACTTAGTTCTCTTTAACTCTAAGTGCAGGGCTATTTTTCAGTTTTTTCCAGGATGAATTGCCAGTATCATCATGCGATACCATGACAAGGATCAGGACGTTCCAAAACAACATCCCTTTGGATGAAGCTGTACTTCAGGTAGGGTCCTTTAAAATCACTGCCTCTGACTTGATGACCACTCTGCCTCCTGGGACACTTTCTGTAAAAGGAGACAAAGAGAATTGAAGACTCGATACCCTCTTTCAGAGATGGATGGCTTAGTGATACGGTAAGTGGTTTAAACGTGGTCTATTTAGGTTGCGTCGCAAATGTATACTGTGCATTACGGTCTACGATCAGCAACTGGAATTCGCCTTTTCTTTTTCAGATTATTGAAGCATCTCTGTGGCAACAAACACGACGACAAAAGAAACTATTTGCAGCTGACACTACCCTTTGTCCTGTGGTTCAACATGGGACAAGCACACGGCGATTGTGGATGGGCCAGAAATTCAACGGTATTGAAAAAGTTCTCATTCCGATGAACATGTCGGGAATGCACTGGACCTTGCTGGTAAGTTAGATTGATGTGACTTGGCAAAAACACTATGAGCCAAGGTGTTCCTTTACACGGTTTGTCCTCTATCTCTATCACGATATTTAGTGTACAACCAGCCTCTCCACATGCATAATATGCCATTTTACTTGAAATTGGGTGTATTTTAAGAAAACTATTCATACTAGTAATTTAGCACTGGTTGTCTTGCAAAAAAATTTGTATATATTCAATTGCATTCACATTTATTTATCAGTTTTTGCTTTGACCTCTCTAATGCAATTCCATGCGATTATTAATTTAGGTTTTGGACAAAAAGGAATCAAGCCGGGTTTACGTTGACCCTTTACATGGTTGCAACTATCCAAAGGAAATAACTGCTCTTTCATCTCCAAGCCTTTACAGCATCATCAAGAAGATAAGGTGCTGTTTCATCAGGGAATTAGTCATCCCTAAATTAACGTTATAAATGCATTGCTTTTCAATATTCTAGCAACCAATATTCTAGCCTGTAGGCCAGCACTTCCTTTCATTGTCTGCACAGAACAAGAAGAGTATAATGATACACTTTCTTATGCTAGTTACATCATACCAGCTGCGATTCAAGTGAAACTGCATACACCACAACTAAGGCTAGTTTCTAGACAGCAACAGGACTCTTTTTTGGAAAAATTGATCAAACACGCATGACACAAGGACATACAATGCTTTGTCCGAACAACGTCGTCATCCTACTACAGTCACAAAATAATACAATAGTTATGAATTAAAACAAACAAAAGAGTAATAGTATTGCTGTTATCCATGTTAGTGAGGCTGCCGACATCAAAACAGGATGGAAAAGCCAGGATTGGAGATGCATTGAACCTTCCCATTTTCAGCAAAAGGATGGGTTCAATTGTGGTGTCTTAGTTTGCACGGTAATTTTCCAGCTGCCAATTTCTGTCATTCATTTACATACAATGTATACCTTGATATGTACATGTCATTCATTGGTTAATATCAAGCCTTCCAGTTATTAATTTTGTTTAGTTTGCAAGGATCCTGTGTGAGAAGAAACTGACAACCAACCTCAATGTCACTACTGAAAGGAACAAGTTGCTATCCATGGTTCCAGATAAAGTCAATACTCCAGCATAAGGGTGGATCACTGACATTGTCCAGGATGGGGGAAGGTCATTACAAGAAAAGAATAAACCATGTCGTTTTTTTTTTTTTTGGGGGGGGGGGGGGGGGGGGGCAGGGAATGTAGTTTGAATACATCCTGGAATAACACATTGAGAGCATGAATGATAGAAACTGTTCATACACTGTAAAATATGAAATGAAACCAAATCTCACACTTCATTCTTTCCCTTTATTAGGGGTAGAGATGCTTTTGTTTGCAAAGTGTGTAGGCTGGACGACAATGAAGATTGGCTTGGCTGTGAGAAATGCGGGCAATTTTTTCATGCAAGTTGCATTGGAGTAAACTTTGCTGAAGCTCTGCAAGACCCCTTTTTCTACTGCCCGTAAAACAATTCAGGATCTTGGGCTTTGGAATCTAGTATCCAGCTCTTGAAATCAGGAATCCCACCAGATAAATGAGTCTACAATCCTAGACAAAAGTAGTTGGGAAGGTTATATAAATAAACCCCACCAGAGCTGTATTTCAACCCACTTCTGTTAAAACGCAAAAAACACTTTCTCCTTCTGTTATACAGCCCCTCTCCCACCTATTCAATGATGGAAGGTAACACTACAATTTCCTACGAAAAAGCATTTAGTTTTGCACAACATTGAAAAAAAAAACAAGAATGTTTGCCACAAATTTAAAAGTCTTCAACGTTTAATAGATCTCTAGGAAGGGAAAGTGAAGCATTCTAGTTGCCAATTTGGCGACTAACTTACAGGAATTGAAAAAGTTAGCCTCACTGGCACCTTTATAGTATGCACCACTTCATGCCCTGTACAAAGTGTACAACAGTTACTCAGCACCACACCGTTACCTGAGCGCAGGTAAAAAAGGGATTACAGCCCCTAATAACGACCCTTATTATAACAATATCATTAAGCATGTACATCGAGAGACTGGACAAGTATGTGTACGTTACATATCAAATTTGATTTCAGGTTGAAATCATTTCGCTATGGGTTGTTTTCTAATTTCCTTTGTTTGTGATCGATAATTTTAAAAAATGCATCAAAGACAAAGGAAACTCAATTTAACCTGAAAAAATACCTGTAATGTATACTAGGAATAAAGGGTGCAACCGCCTATGTGCCCTCTGGGCACTTGTCTCTTATGACAGATGACTGAAAATAAAATTTAAAATGACACTAGAAATAAAGTGGTGACAAAGACTAGTGCTACAGTTCTTTATGCACACATAAGCTTTCTATCCTCTTTCACATAAAATTATAGAGCAATATCATGTCTCCTCAGGTACGTAATGAAGGGACGCTATTTACAGCTGCATAAAGGCCTTAATTTCTCCGTAAACAACATTTACATTAACCTTGCGATAGGGGTCGTATGCGTTTCTATATCCAATATAGATTTGTTTGCGAATCGTTTGCCTTTGAAAACGTTTATGTCAAGGAACGAAATCTCAGAATATGATCTTTCAGCCGTAAACTTCATAGTTTGGTGGTACTTGTTCGATGAATTGCGTGACTTGGTGTTTGTGTACATTCCCAATTGAGAATATATCGTCCATGTACCTTTTCCAGGCTAGTGGTTTTAGAGCGCTTTAGTTAAGAATCTCTGTTTCTATCACCGTCTCTCGAAGCAATCAGCCGTGAAATGCACGGAACAAATCTTAAAACGCCCCTTAGGGTTGAAGTGTGCGCGATGCATTAGTACGAAGGCTCTCCACTTTTGCATTTCAGGTCTGCTCTTTGGCGCATGAAAGAAATTCCTTCTCTGGGATCTGACTTGTTGCTACAGTCCTGTACAACGCATTTGCAAAAAGGCATCTTTGCTTGATATTTCAAGCGGCAAGCATGAAAGAGAAGACCGAGAAGAAACCCCCTTTTTGCTCTATTTTTTTTTTTTTTTTTTCACGGTAGAGCTGTCACTTCTATTTGAAAGGATACGATGACGTCACGGCAACCTCGATCCATTCCCCTCCTCCTGCTCGGACATTTCTTGTTTCGGTAATGGCGGACCTCCACTGGAGAATAACACGGCTCAGAAAATCGGACTTCAAGTAGGAATTTCGATCTCAGGTTTGGCATGTGTACTTATTAGCTTTCAAACATTGTAAAAAACGAAGAAAACAAATAATGCTTTATTTGGTCACAGTAGCACTTTAAATTACTAGGATATAAAAATTATTTTGAATTCATGCATACGCGATTGATGGCGCTAAGAAAGATAATTTTTGGTGCACATGACACAAAAGAAATGTCCTTTCGCCTTGCAAAAAAAAACTTTGCTCGACAGGTTGAATTTACAACCAAAGTTTTAAGTTAAAAGTAAATTTGTGCGTACTATGTCCTTGGTCCGGCCACCTGACGGCAGCATTTCTGTCCCGGACGATAACACAAAAAGCCAAATAGGTCAAACTACTTATTGAAAAAGAGAGCCTCGAAAAGTTCAGTAAAGTAAAGTAATATGTTCTTTTTGCATGTAAAAGCAGTTCTCTTGACTCTTGAAATTAAGTGCAATTTAATTTCTTCATGGAACAAAACTGGCGCTCTTTACTCAGAAGTTTCATTTTAGTTTACAAGTTTCAATAATACCTATGAAAAATAAACAGGAATTGAAATCAGATGATACTTGGAACATTTCTTTTACGCACAGTTTGCGTACGCTTACAAAGTGGCTGGACAAGGGCCCTTCGAAAGGAGCAGCCATTTTCCATTATGGAGGATTTTTGATAGCGCTCAGAACCTGTTGGTTTGTCACACGTTAGAGTAATGTTACGGTAACTTACACGACAATTTTCAGCTCTCTATTGTTCTTTTACAATAAGAAAGGCTCATTTACGTCTTTTTCGTCCGGACCAGGGACCACATACTGTAGTGATACTGGCTTTAGTTTAAAAGAGCCTTATTATAGTCACGTAATCTAAATTCTGTAGCCTTTGCAGACCTATAAATCATTACTAGTCTGCCCTTTTTTGTGTACATCTTTATATTTTAAAAACAAAAAGTGCCTGGCGCGTTCCTCCAAGAAAAATGTTTACAAATTATTTTTTAAAGTGTCATTTCAAGTGCCATTTTCTGCACTTTGACATCTTTTCGAGTTTTTACTCAGTTCTTGTACTTCAAGGCAGAAGTGAGAAGTTTCACAGATGGATCGAAAAAGTGCAAAATCTAGCATCCCCTAGCATCTTAAACTTCGTAATGATTCGGGAATTCGATGAAAATTCATCTCATGGGCCGGAGGGGAGAGGGCTTCTTCACAGGGAACCTTGTCAAGGGTTTTGTCTAAGGGTTTCTGAATTGAAATGGAATAAGTTATCACATTCGTAAAGAGGCCTTGAGTCTGACAGGAAAGTAACCTTTCCCATCTTCTAGGATAAACATTCTTTCAAACCTTTGCATTCAGTCTCCCTATTTTCTGGAAGAATGAGTGTTTTGGTAAGGAAGTGCAAGTCAGATATTTTCTTGCCCACAATCAACTGTTTGTCTCCTCTCCAGTCCTAACTTTAAGAGAACAAGGGGCTACAAGAAGTCCATATTAATATCCCTTTTGCCCCTAAGTGGTGGAGTGCAATAATAACATCATTATTGTCTAGACAATGCATTATCTATGACTGTCAGTCTTTGAGGGAAGGGATATTAGGTAAGGGTATTTTTTTTTTAATTAACAAATGTTACTATACTTACAATACTAACAGTACGATCACTACAGTACTTACCAAACGGTGTTAATTTACACCATACAAAGCAATGCAAAGTCGAAAGAAAAAAATAAAATACAAAACAAAAGTTGCAAGTACTTACAATCGCTATAATATTGCACAGTATACAATACAAACAAAAACTACAAAGGTTACTGAATACAACCAAAATTAAAATGCGGTACATTGACGGAAAACGCTCTTATGTACAATCAACAATAATGTGTGTAAAGTTCTGCCATTTAGCAAAGAAAAGAGCTAAGAGAGAGCTGAACATGGTGGACTCAATTGGCGAATAATTCCATATATAACGTCTTGGGGGGACATATCTAACTGAAGGTTGCATAATTGCAAAATCCAATTTTGAAATTCAGACCAAAAGATTGACGCTTGCACACATTCAACAAACAGGTGTGTAACAGTTTGGTGTATTGCGGGGCAGAATGGACAGTGCGGAGACGAAACTTTTTCCAGTTTATACAATAATGAGTTAGTAAATAAGATGTGGTGAATGATTTTGTATTGGAACATAATTAGTTTTGTTTCTTTTGTCGCCTTAAAAGGTAGAAGGTAAATCTTAGAAAAATCGTCACGCTGAAAGTTATAATGTTCAAGCCTTTTTTCGGCGGTGGGACTGGGTAATGTTTGCCGGGTGAGAAGATCTTGATATAGGGTCTTACAGGAGAGGGGTCTACTTGAAGTACATATGGTTAATGCAGGTGTTGGGTTGCTTTCATTATTGAACAAACATTTTTTCCATTCACTCGGTATGGCCGATACAAGGCTGCGGTAGGTTAAATTATGACATCTTTTTGT